>NC_056735.1:1539685692-1539808192 GCF_019279795.1 Protopterus annectens
CATTTACGTTAGGCGGATGCTCTAACCACTACACTATTGCTGTTTTGCTTCATCTGTATGTATACCCATGGTTCATAGCTACCCTAACATACGCCTCTCCGCTTCACTTACATAGCAGGCATCCATTCTCCTGCTGGGAAAACCGCAGAACTACACATGTGACATTCCCTATTCCCTACTGCTCTGGACATGTGCTGCATGTTTACTCACTCCAAGGATATTCAGAACTCCAAAGCTTATAGTCCTGGCACATACATGTGCTTGATTATCAGGGTGTTCATGTGGTGATCCGGGTTTAGGCTTGTCCAACTGGTGACCAGAACTGCCCTCTACCTGTTCAAATGTCAGACGTAGCACATGGACAGAGTTGGTCTCAATTTTAACATTCTACCTGTGTTTACAGATGCAGGGGTTTGGGCACCTCTGACCAGATTATTATGTTGGCACTACATAATATAGGGTGGGGGGTGGTTCCACTGCATAATACAGGGTGGGGGGTGTTTCCACTGGTGTTTCCCTTCACATTTGACCATTTCATTCATTCATATATAAAATGAATATTATTCTGGACATCACTTATGACTTCACTACAGGTATGCAATAGTACTGTCAACAAATGTGACAGTTGGTTGGTGTACATATGTGTACAGACCTCTGTGATACTCGGGGACTAGTTTCTACAGTGACAGGGACAAGGCTATGACAAATCAGGGACAATCATGGACACTGCTACAATATTAGTACTATTAACTTGAAACGTGTTGACAGATTCAGAGCCATATGTATTTAAAAGTGTCTATTACTCTTAATTATTGTCATTAGTCATTTAAGTGTCATTCAACACCTTTCCTCCAAAGGTCACTGGTTTTGTGAGTGATTAAGAGGTTGGCCAGTTATTGTGTGAATGCTCTGACCATTGGTAGGGTTGCCACATTTTCATATGTACAGGATGGGATATATTCTGGACACATCAGATTGTTTAGGCCAATACATACCCATGGTCAGTACAGGGTTTAGAACATTCATTATTTTCCTAGATGAGAGCCTATTCCTGTAGCACTTTAGTTGCTTATTCTGTTTCTTGTACGATTTATGTATTTTACATCCAGAAATAACTGTTTTAGGCAACTGTTACATGAAATATGGTACATAGTTATTTCCTACAATCACAGGACATTTGCCATTGTATCATTCTTGGTCAGGACAAACCTACACAAACAGTGACTGTCCCTCACAAAGTGGGTCAGGAGGTACCCTGCTTATGTCAGTGCCTTAATCACCCTATTTCCAAGTGCCACTATGCGACTGTGTACAATATATTCTCTCGATAATTCATGTGGGGAGATGTGCATCACAGGCAGGTGTTTGATTCTGGGTAGTAGGTTCTGCATGACTGTCTAGAGGCTGAACAGTCTCGTGAACCACTACTGCACATACAATTTGTGTCCAGATGTCTACAGGACTGGACATCATGTCGTGATACCAAATCTGATGCTTACACAGGATACTTATCCCATGAGGGATATCCAAAAATTGAACAAGGCAATAACCGTCCATTCTTTTGGATTTACGAAATTGTGTTAGGGTTTTACATGCAAGGGATACATAGTTTGCAATCCTGACACTGCCTAGGGTGACACTGCCTACTACATATGAGTAGTGGTCACTATGTGTAGATATGGCTGCTCCAAGCTAGTAGCCCGAGTATGGCTGGATTTGGTGGACGTTCAGGAATGGGGTCGGGTTGTGTGCTGTAGAGGGGATGATGGGTATTCAATTATGCATCCAGGTGTGTTGCATTTGGATGGCTCAGTTCCATCCAAACCATTCTGTGGGTATGTGCCGTTGACGTTTCTGTACATGTGTATCGCACATTTTAATATTCATATGTTTGTGTGATTGTGTGTTTCTTTCTGATTCACCTGCTGCTCCCTCATACACCTCCAGTTCACCTATTGTGCATCCAACACAGTCTCACCTTTGTGGATTATAACATTACCCATCCCCCCCACACACATATTCCAGACACTCCATCCATCCCTTCTTTGGTTGATGGCCCATGGCACGGTCAAAGGGAACACATTGCATACACTACATATCTCTGGTACCTGCATGGTTGTGAGGACTACCCTAGCATTTTTCACCTTCCACATGCTGTACATCATGCACATAGGTACACACAAATACTTATCTTTCATGACATGGTAGGTACACCCGGGTAATACCCGTTCAACTCTGACACATCCTGACAAGAACGGCTTGGACCGCATATGGGTGGAATTTGGCCGAATGCTCTGACCATTGGTAAGGTTGCCACCTTTTCATATGGCCAGGATGGGATATATTCTGGACACAAATCAGATTCTACAGGACAACACATACCCACGGTCAGTACTACGGATAATACTTTTGTTTTATGCCTACATGTTAGATTATTGTTGTAGCAGTTTATATGCTCCTTCTGTTTCGTTTACTTGCTTAGTCTATTTCTTGTAACATGTGGTATGTTACATACGGAAATAACTATTGTATGTGACTATTACATGCGATGTGGGACATAATTATGTCATACAGTCGCAGGATATTTTACATTTATAATGGTTTTGGTATGGACACAACTGCCCAGCTGTGTACTATCCCTCACAATGTGGGACAGGTGGTAACCCTGACCATTGGGCTAGACGTAGCTATTGGCGGCATGCTAACATGATGTGTTTCACTTCCACTTGGTATAACTATCTACACTGCATTAGAATACGGGCACACGGTTTTAAATGTCATTTGTTCGAGTGATAGAGACTTGATATTTGCTAACATGCATTTGTGTTTGCTTCTTAATGTTGTGTTCACAAGAACTGTCTTGCATGCTTTGCATACGTTTCAGTATCCACGGACACTGACAGGTGTGATTACTATTGCAGGCAGATTGTAATATTCAGCATTTTAGGTTGCACGTCAACAGCCGACATTTCCACGCCTCCGTGCGGCACTTCGACACGTCCCATGCACTCGCGCTCATTTCCTATGCACGTGGCTGTGGCGGCAATGCACCTTCATTAATATGCATATGGTGCTACTGAGCCATCTACACACCGCACGGTCGGCGCAAGCCTAATGCCGGCCTTGCGCCGAGTTTCATGAATCCCAGGGATGGCCTTTAAATCTTCCAACTCAGACTTTACTTTTAAGTAGATGATATGGCCTTAATTGCTGCTCAGAAATCCCAGACTAGTGTAACTGGATGACTACAGTTAGACTTCTTGCATCAATGGAATTGGCTTACTAACAATAATTTATCAGCACCAATAAATCCTCTGCTGTGCTTTTGGAGCCCCAAAAAGATTATACTGTATTTTCACTCATTATTACCGGTTCCCTAAATAATAAACTGCCACACACTGTTCAGCTGAGATACCACAACATAATACTAGACTAAAATCTTTCCTTACATGACCACAAAGACCTACAGATAAACAAAAGTCATGGCATAGTTCATAATTGCTTATAAAATCTCTCACCTGCTAAGAAAGAAGAATGGAAAGCTGCTGCCAAAAATGTACTAACATTCATAGTAGAAAATGCAATAATACTCATTTTCCTACACTCTCATCAAAACTCCTTGCAAATAGCAGAAAACAAAACACTTAGATTTATTCACCTCTCTTCTTTGAATTAACACCATTGTGATAACATTGAAAAGAGAAATGGGTTAGCTGTGGAAGCCAGAGCACAATTTCTTCTGAACACCTTAACTAAAAAATTCTCAGTGCTAACTACTGCATATATTTGAAGCAACTACTATTCTTCAGAACACATTTTCCTCAGAGATACCCAACGTCACTTGTCTGGTCAGGAAAAAACTGACAAACATCTGTGGGTTCTTTTCAAGCAGCTTTAGTATATACAAAAAACATCAGGATTGAGGCTTAGTAAATTTAACTTAAATAAACTTATAAGCAAACTAGCTATCACACTCATACATGTCCACGCTCGGGCTGCCCTCTCAAAATGGCACTGAAGCTTGCACATGCTTGCTATTTATATGCACACTCTGTCCTTGGAAGTACTTCTTAAATGTGCAACACACACACACCATTCTACATCCTCCTTCTTTGTGAAATGAGTCATGCATTATTGACGGCATTAATTGACATGCAATTGATACAAAATAATTCTTTGACATGCAATTATACAGAACTAAATATATATAAACAATTATGTCCAGGTTGCTATGTATTTCATACTAGGTCTGGAAATACGAGCAAATTGTGTGACATAGAAACTGGCACTAGGTCTTGCAACTGAGACTGTCTCTGCTGAATGTTCAACTTTGGGCACATCAGGAACATTATCAGGAGGTAAGACACGTCCTGCAACAGGAACATTGTCTGGATTGCTCTGGGATATAGAGTTTATGTCACAGGAACAATGCTGCGATATTGATTCTGATACAGAAAGAATATATCTGCAATTTCTCCTGTACTTCACACCCTCAGATTCTACAAAGTAGGATCAAGGCTCAGCGCATATACCTGTTACTTGACCAATCTGGTCAAAACCTTTTGCCGTTTGTATCCTCACTTTGTCTCCTTCTTTCCATGGATGAAGAAATCTGCTTGATTTATCATACTTGGACTTCTGGAAAGAACGCTTTCTGAATAGCTGGGCTCTGATTCCTCTGTTGTTTTTAGCTTTATACCTCAGCAAACTGGAACTGATAGGCAAGGTTGTTCTGGTTTGCCTAGATTGAAATCTCTGAGCAGCCGAGCCAAGTATATTGTCATGGGGTATGTGTCTGAGATTGAATAAATTCAAAATGACAATGGTATTATCATGATTTTACTTCTCCAGTAATTGCTTTGCACTCTGTACTGCACATTCAGCTAGTCCATTTGACTGTGGGTATTCTTGGCTAGTAGTAACATGTACAAAGTCCAATTCTTTTGCAAATTTCTGAAACAACTGACTGGTAAATTGGGTTCCATTGTCAGAGATAAGCTTTTGTGGACTCCCCTGGACTGAGAAGTGACATTTCAACATGGTGATAATGGCAGTGGATGTAAGGTTAGGTAGTAAATCGATCTCAAACCAGTTTGAATAAGAATCTACCAACACTAAGTAATGCTGATTGTTCCATTCAAGTATATCAGTGGCTACTGTTGGCCAAGGTAGTTTAGGAGCTTGACTTAGATGAAATGGTTCTTTTTGCAATGTGGTTTAGTACTATTGCATACTGAACAAGAAGAAAGTACATTATCAATGTCTTTTGCTAGAAAAGGCCAAAATTCTAGTCCTCTCACCATTCTTTTGGTAGATTTGGAACCTAGGTGACCACGATGCAAAATATGTATATATTCATGTTGTATGAAAGCAGGAACAACAATTTTGGGACCTTTGAAAATAATGCCATCTTCCCTCAACATCTCATCTCTGTAAAGAAAAGCTTGCACATCAGGCAGTAAACTAGATTGCTTCAATGGTCATCCAACATTAATGAAGTGCTTCAGCTTTTGCAAAATTGGATCAGTCTTTGTATGATCTCTCAGCTCATCAAGTCATGTGGTGGAAAAATTATGCACTTCCATGACATCAAAGTCAAAATTCTCTGCATTAAGCTGTTCTGTTGTATTTTGGGGCAATCTGGATAAGGTATCAGCCAGATAAAGAAGTCTTTTGTATAGACCATTTTGAAGTTGTACTTTTGCAATCTGAGCATCATTCTTTGTAATCTTGCTGGGGCTGAATATATAGGCTTCTTTAAAATAGAGACTAGAGGTTGATGATCAGCTTCAATCTGAATAACTTGACCATAAATATAATTATGAAACATAAAACATGCAAATACTATTGCCAAAAGTTCTTTCTCAATTTGAGCATATTGCATTTCAGTTTGGGTGAGAGTTCTAGATGCATAGGCTACTGGTCTACCCTCTTAAAGAATAACTGTGCCAAGACCAAATTTTGAAGCATCACAGGAAAGAGTTACTGGTTTATTGACATAATAGTATCTTAATGTAGGTGGGGTGGCCATTTTCCGCTTAAGGTCTTCAAATGATCTCTGGTGCTGTTCCAACCAAGACCATGCAACATTTTTGTGCATCAGCTCTCTCAAAGGTGCTGTCAACTTACTGATGTCTCATATAAACTTGCCTAAATAGTTGACCATGCAAGAAAATGTTGTAGAGCTTAAACACTATCTGGTGCTGGCATCTCAAGGATGGCTGCTTGCTTGGATGGGTCTGGTTGCAAGTGAAGGGCTGGTAAATAAATGACCTAAATATGTAACTTCTGGTAGTCTGAATTTGCACTTCAGAGGATTGAGCTCTAAGTTCACTTCATGTACTCTGTCTAGAACATTCCTAAGGTTTCTGTCATGCTCTGCTATACCATTGCCTCCAACTGATAAATCATCTATTATTATGGCACAAGGATAACCTGAAAAAATTTGCTCCATTGTATGCTGAAAGACTTCACTTGCAGAATTTATTCCAAATGGCATCCTGAGGCATCTATATCTTGCAAATGGGTACTGAATGTAGTCAGCAGTGAAGATTTGTGATCAAACATCACTTGCCAAAATAAACTTTCTGCTTCCAAGACAGAAAAAGCAGTGGCATTTGGTATGAAGGCTGTGACTTCCTTGACTGTATGCGTAGGAAGATGCGGTATCTTTAATGCTTTGTTCAAATCTCTTGGGTCAATGCATATTCTGATTTCATCTGAGCATTTTTTGTGGGCTGCTACCATAGATGACACCCATTCAGTAGGTTCTGTAATTGAACAAATTACACCTGGCTGCACAATTTTATCCAAATAAGCTTTGACTTTATTCTGCATAGCTATCAGAAATTTTTTTACTGATCTGACCACTGAACTGAAGTCTGGGTCTAACTTCATAGAATACACAACTGGAAGTTTGCTTAACTTCTCATCGAAACATCAGCATACTCCGAGAAAATAGTTTTATTGATGTGAGAATTAGGACATGTGCTTATATGATAAGCTTCTTTGGTAAAAGAAAGCAGATTCATTCTTAAACTGTCTCTGAGACCCAATAATGACTGCATAGGTCTTTGGACTACATAAGTTCTAGCAGTTCCTAGCCAAATAACATGAAAGCACTACTGAACCTTTGGTTTGAATTTCTTCACCTCCATAAGCAACAAGTTTTGCACAACTGGCCACATTAAGTTGCTCACCAGCTCTCACCTTAACAAATGTGTCTGCTGACATAACATTATACTTTCAACCAGTGTATACTTTGAGCTTGGTGGATTTACCATTGATCTGGAAAGTACAAAACACTTCATTTTTTACCAACAAATCTACTGCATCAATCTTTTCACCAATTACTGATACACCATCTACACAGAAAGTAGGGTTGAAGCTCTCTGTATGATCAACTTGCTTTTTAAGTGACCCTTTTTTATAACTGTGTGGGGTTTAATTGATTTGCAAAACTTTTGAAAATGGTTCAATTTTTTTACACATGTGGCATTGCTGACCAAATGCTAAGCACTTTTCTCTTTTAGACTCATGATTGGCACCGAAATTGCGACAGTTAACAATAAACCTTGATTTGGGTTTTGCTAACTCATCCTTGTACTGCACTGACCATGTTCTTTTCACTGAACTAGTCTTAGAACTTAATGGAAAACTACAGGTTTTACCTGCTACACCCACAAGGGTTACAGCTGCCATGTGCTTAGGTCTGCTTCTGTTAGCCATGTGTTGCATGCTGTCTACATTTACTCTGGAGCCTGCTGAAACCATGATCTTATCACTTGCCTTTCTATAACTTCATGGATTTGAAAAATCCCCAAAACTTTGCTCAGCATTAAATCACTGTCACAAAGCAAAATCTTTCTCACTGCAGCACTATTAATAGCACACACAAGCCTGTCCTTTATTAATCCATCTTTTAAATCACCAAACCTACATATTTTAGCTTTGTTTCTCAGGTCAGTGATATAAGGTGCAAAGGTTTCTCCTGGCTTTTGATCTCTTGTGTAAAACAAATGCCTCCCTATTGTAACATTTGTCTGAGGGTTGCACAGTTCTCTGAATTTGTGTTTCAGACACTCGGGGTCCTCCCTTGATTCAGCCTTTACAACATTATGATGGTTTTCCATTCTCCTTCCTATACTGGTGGTGCATACACAAATGATTGCTCTCTTTAAATGGCCTCTGACCCAGCTATGTTTAGCAATATGATTGCCCTGGTGTGTGCATCTTTGCCAGAATAAGCTGCTTGTATAAAAATATTATACCCTTGCTCAAATATTGGCCAATTCTATGTAATATTCTGATCAAATACAAGTGGACATAGTCTGCAAAATGCCTCTGCCATACTAACACATGCCAATGAAGGCTTTTGCAAGTATCCATGAACATACACACATATACATATGCCAGAAATGTATGCCAGTACTTGTAACTATGCCCAATAGCACAACAAGCTTCTGAATAACTGAACATGGTGAAATAATTCTCCTGGGTACAAGAATACTCTTGAAATCATTGTACTGTAAGAAATCACCTCTTATCAGTGTAAGAAACATTTCAAAATACCTGCACTGTGTGAATAAACTGAGCAGAAAAAGCTCAGAGTAAGAAACATTTCAAAGTAACAGCACTTTGCGAATAAACAGTACACAGCTCAATGAAACTTTCTCAAAATGGCTGAACTTTGCTAAGTAACTCTGTACAGGGCAAGAAACACTCTGTAATGGTGTCACTCTGTGAACAGACGCACCCAGCACAAGAAACTTTTTGAAATGGCTGAATTTGACTGCACTCTACAAAATAGTTGCACTTTGCACACAAATAAACTCTTCAGAATAAATGCACAGTAATAAACATTTATTTGTGTATTGACATTTGTTAATCGGGTTGGTCCAGATGGGCTTGTGGCCCATTTTCAGTAGAGACCCGAGGAGAAAAGCTCCAAAAAAAAAAAAAAAAAACAACAGTTTACAGAGAATCTAACATTTGAGTAAAACATATGGTCAAAATCAGTTATACAAGAACGTTAGAGAGACAAAGCAGAAATGTAAACACATGATATATACATATCAATATTTTTACACACTAAAAAATATATTTACATATTTACAATAAGAGTTAAGTCCAACAGTATTGATTGTAGAGTTTAATAAGTATTCACAATAGTGGAGTACTCAGCTGTATGTGGAGGGACTGAAAAGGTATACAGCACAATTGTGGGAAGCTTAAGTAGGGGCTTGACAAGGACATAGTTTGGAGCTGAGTAGATGAAGTTTGAGTTTTTCTTTAAAGTGGGATGGGTGAATGATGGAACAAATGTCTCTTGGGAGTTTGTTCCAGGCTTGGGTGACAGAGTATTTATTATAGGAGTTTGCCAGCTATTTTTTTGGGTTTGTAGATTTGTAGTAGTTGTTGATTTGAGGTACAGAGAGTCTGCAGAGTAGTGTAGATAGAGATGAAGGCAGAGAGAGATGGATAGGATGAAGGTTTGTAAAGAGTGAAGTGTAACATTTGAAGTTGTGACAGCAGTAGAAGATGGGGGAATTCTAACCAGTGGAGAGCATTTAGGGCAAGGCAGTGATGTGTATTGTATGGGGAGTTTGTGATAAATCTAGCTATCTTGTGGTAATTTTGTTGGAGTTTGTTTAAAGTAGTAGTTTGGATGTTGGTGAGTACTGGGGTAGCATATAGAAGGGAGCAGAGGAGAAGAGCTTGTGCAAGGCAGAGTCTGCATATTTAATATGAAACAATAAACATACACTACAAGCACTTTTACACAATTTGAGATACTTTGAATAATTCTAGTTATGCCCTGAATAGCTTCAATCAATGTTAAATAGTAGTTTATAATACCTCACAAAACTCCAAACAAACAAATGAAAATAGCCGTAAAAAGGCAAAATAATAAAAAATAAATAAATAAATAAATAAAAAATAAAAAAACTAATGGCTAAAAACACAAAACGACTTTATTTCCTAAAAATCCAACTGGTAAGCGCTTTCATTCCCTTAATGGAACTTCTTCAGACCAGGGAAGGGAATGAAAGTGCTGACCAGTTTGTTTTTTTATTTTTTTATTAAATAGTAGTTTATGCCAAAATACAGAAGTTTGCCAAAAAGCATGCAGCCATCTTGCTTTATTTATGCTTAATGTGTCCTTTGTGCCCTTTATATTATATTTGTTTTACTCGTTTATCCTCTTTTCATGTCCATTATACTTTTCTTGTGCTCAGTTTTACTCTAAACATCTTGTTTTAATTTAAACATACTTGTTTTGCAATTCTAATGTAATTCCAAACCCCTTATGTGCTTTTCTGATAATTGTTTTATCAAATATCTTTATTTCAAATATTTTATTTAATTCATACACTTTTTTGTGCCTCTCATTTGCTTAATAATGCATTATGTGCCCTTGTAATGCTCCATTTTATCTTTTTGATAAAATAGATTGTTCATGCAAGTTATTATTACCTTTAGTTCATTTCTGGCCCTTTTTTGTACTCAGTTCACTTAGTTTACCTTCACTGTTAACTCTGCACCTTGTAGCTCTGAAAAGCAGTCTCTGGAATCTCACTTCTGACACCATGCCACTCGTCTGGTCAAGATAAAACAGATGAACATCTGTGTGTTTCATTGAAGCAGCTTTATTATGTACAAACACATCAGGATTGAGCCTTAGTAACTTTAACTTAGGTAAACCTATAAACAAACTAGCTATCACACTCATACATGTTCACACTCTGGCTGTACTCTCAAAATGGCACTGACGCTAGCACGTGCTTGCTATTTATATGCACATGCTGTCCTTGGAAATACTTCTTAAATGTACAACACGCACACTATTCTACACACAAGATCCATGAAATGCCTCATTTCAGAAGCCAATTAAAACACATATGACAGATACATTTAAATACAATTGTTTTGATGATGCAGAATAAATTTGCTTCAAACAATACAGTATATTGGAATAGAATTTCACATCTATTAAATGTCAAGTCACAATGAATGGAACTATATTTATAAATGTTGTTTTCCCTCTTGGATAGAATAATCACTCCTTATGATATGTAAATAGTTTATTATTTCTGTAACTGACTTTCATGCATCTGTTTCTCCAAGTGTATAAATATGTTGAACATGCACTATATATCCAAATGGCTAGCTATAATGGTATGTGTTCAATGTAATTAATGCATTGTCAGTTTACAAAATCATCATTATTGCCTTTTGCTTGGGTCATTACAATAAAAACAGGTCTTTAAGTCCAGCTCACATGCACAGTTATCAGACTAAATAAATAAAAAATAAATAAGTTAATACTGCATAAGACAGGATATCCAAACTGGAGGGTAAGCAATGATAGAATGTACCACAGTTTGTACAGAATTGCTGTATACTTCAGAAGATGAGATAAATATATGTAATTAAATGCTCAAATGTGATAAAGGGAATTTGTAGTTCATATTTGTATACATTGATTTATTATGGAAATGTTTTCTAGAAAAGGGAAATGCAGACATTGAAATTTTGGAAACTAAAATATATATTCACCTGAATGATTGAAATAGGAATTCTAGTGATTTCTGTAGCAGGTAGTAATGGATTGTTTCCTTCTAAGTGATGTGTCTGTTGCATTATGAGTTTATTTTGCAGGGTAGTATCACACCTAATTCACTTTGCATCTAAAAGAGCATACCTACTTATTTGAAAAGCTATTTTTTGTAATTCTTTGCCCACAATGTCAGTGGATCATTAGCTCAACATGGCACATTTTCCTATTCATTCCTCATTAGTGGGATGAAAATCCACCAAGAGGTATCAACATCTAGATTGCAATTATGGATGGTTTGAGGGTTTTCTCTTTTGTCCTGCATTTCCCATGCAGCCACCAGGCTTGCATGCTGAAGCTGGATATAAGGTTGGTTGACCCTGTCTTTTACAAGGTACATTGCTGGCAAGCAACCCTCCCCACCCCCACCAAGTATGGGAATGGGTTTCATTAGTCCCCATCAGAGAAATCACACTTGCTCATGTGCTTGAGTACTCACTGCCCTTCTCAACCCTTGGGATAGGCAAGTGGCACACACACCTACACTCTTCTCCCACCCTGCTTGGCTTTTCCAGGGCTGCTAACCAGACCTTGGTCACTTGGATCACAGGGCTTCATCCATCTGTGCCATATAGCTAGTCTTTAGAAGGCTAATACTTTTACAATAATTGCCAACATCTACACAGAAAAAAAATGCACCTGATCTCTTAATATAGTCAAGATAAGATATTTTAGGTGATTGCAATTAAATAATAGACTGGAACAAAAGCTGCATTTAAATAATGTGATCTATAAACAGATACAATGCCATATTTTCTTGTTGATTATGCTACTGGGTACCCAGATATTAAAGTCAAAATTTCTGTATCACTCTTTTAGGGAGGAAGAGGTATTACTATGGGTAGGAATATTAAAAAAATAGCCGCTCATAAAAAAAAAAAGTAATGAAGTAAAAAAAGGAAAGAAAGGGAAATACTAAATGAAGTATTGACAGAGTAAAAATTTGACTGCTGTTTTTGATTTTATTAAGGAGAAGCCATTATGTTATGCACAAGAAACTCAGTTTCAGTCCAGTAATATTAACTTATAGTATTCCAGGTAAGGGTTTTGAACATATATAAAGACTCCAGTGGACATTTGACATAGCTTCAAGTCTAGAATAACAGTTTACTTTAGCCTTATAAAATATGTGAAACAACTGTTATCAAAATTATACAGAAATTGAGTATAACATTGTATTTACTCGTCTGACACATACAAAAGGCCACATAACAAGCCTTGGAGTATGGGTTGTACTGCAGACAAACTTTGTATGTGCTAGAGTTAAATACATGTATTTCTGTGTATCTATGGTTCATAAGTTGTTAACACCTTGAGCATATAGGCCATAGGGCCATTCAAAGAACATGGCTGCCTTAAACTGGGGATTAAAGTTTCACTTTCCATTCAGGCCATATGTTACTAAAGTATCTGAGGCTAGCACACTACATGGCAATCTGTTTCAAATTTTTGAATTAACATGAGTTATATATTTACTTTTTAAAGATGTTCTATACAGATCCAGACACAAGTTAATATATTAATGTGTATAAGCAGATGGATTTGAATAAGTTCTACATTCAGTAAAGCCTAAAGTGATTCATCTCAAAAAGCCTTATATTCAAAAGTGTCTTCCCTCAAAAATATCTGTATTGAAATGTAAACAGATTTAATGTTATACACTTATGATTGGTAAATTGGATCTTTTTATGGCTGGTATACATCTTGTAAATTTCCTTTGAATGGATTCCATTTTTTCTAGTTGGCTGTTTGCATATATGTGGAATGCATTGTTACATGCTAAAAACAAGGTCTTAAACAAGCTGTGTATAACAGGACCATATTCTGCTTATCTCTATGTGATGTGGATTTTAACATAAGGCCCATGTCTCAGTGTCCTGATTCTAGTATTGTTGTCATGTTTTTCAAAACAGAATTTTCTGGTTATTATAATCCTGAGATTGTTGTGTTCATGGATTTTTTCAAGAACTGATTCATTGAATATTAAGGTACATCTTATTATCTGCATGTTGTTAGTGCATATGCTCCACAAGTGGGTGTGCAATGGATGAGAAAGAAAAATTTTGGAGTGAGTTGGATGAAGTGGTGATGACTGTACCCAAGGTTGAGAGACTGGTGATTGGAGCAGATTTCATTTGGCATGTTGGTGAAGGGAACAGAGGGGATGAGGAAGTGATGGGTAGGTATGGTGTTAAGCAAAGGAATGCAGAAGGTCAGATGGTAGTGGATTTTGCAAAAAGTATGGACATGGCTGTGATGAATACGTATTTTAACAAGAGGGAGGAGCATAGGGTGACATACAAGAGTGGAGGAAGATCCACACAGGTGGATTATATCTTATGTAAAAGGGCCAGTCTGAAGGAGATCGGAGACTGTAAAGTGGTGGCAGGGGAAAGTGTAGTTAGGCAGCATAGGATGGTGGTTTGTAGGATGAGATGACATTGGTGATCAAGAAGAGGAGGATGAGTGTGAGGGCAGCACCAAGGATCAAATGGTGGAAATTGAAAAAGGGTAATTGTGAGGTGATGTTCAGGGAAGAGTTAAGACAGGCACTGGGTGGCAGTGAAGAGTTACCGAATAGCTGGGTAACTACAGCAGAGCTAGTAAGAGAGATGGCTAGAAAGGTGCTTGGTGTGACATCTGGAAAGAGAAAGGAGGACAAGGAGACCTGGTGGTGGAATGAAGAAGTACAGGAGAGTATACAGAGAAAGAGGTTGGCAACGAAGAAGTGGGATTGTCAAAGAGATGAAGAAAGTAGACAAGAGTATAAGGAGATGAGGTGCATGGCAAAGAGAGAGGTGGCAAAGGCTAAGGATAAGGTGTATGAAGAATTGTATAAAAGGTTGGACACTAAGGAGGGAGAAAAGGACCTGTCCCAATTGGCTAGACAGAGGGACTGAGCTAGTAAAGATGTGCAGCAGGTAAGGGTGATAAAGGATAATAACGGAAACGTACTCACAAGCAAGGAGAGTGTGTTGATCAGATGGAAAGAGTACTTTGAGGGGCTGATGAATGAAGAGAATGAGATGGAGAGAAGGTTGGATGATGTGCAGATAGTGAATCATAAAGTGCAGTGGATTAGCAAGGAGGAAGTAAGGATAGCTATGAAGAGGATGAAGAACAGAAAGGCTGTTGGTCCAGATGACATACCTGTGGAAGCATAGAGGTGTTTAGGTGAAATGGCTGTGGAGTTTTTAACTAGATTGTTTAATGAAATCTTGGAAAGTGAGAGGATGCCTGAGAAATGGAGAAAAAGTGTTTTGGTACCAATTTTTAAGAATAAGGGTGATGTGCAGAGCTGTAGAAACTACAGAGGGATTAAACTGATCAGTCACAGGATGAGGTTATGGGAAAGAGTAGTGGAAGCTAGGTTAAGAAGGGAGGTGATGATTGGTGATCAGCAGTATGGTTTCATGCCAGGAAAGTGCACTAAAGATGCGATGTTTGCTCTGAGAGTGTTGATAGAGCAGTACAGAGAAGGTTAGAATGAGTTGCACTGTGTCTTTGTGGATTTAGAGAAAGCATATGACAGGGTGTCTAGAGAGGAGTTGTGGTATTGTACGAGGACATCAGGAGTGTCAGAGAAGTATGTAAGAGTGGTGCAGGATATGCATGAGGGTAGTGTGACAGTGGTGAGGTCTGCAGTGGGAGTCACGGATGCGTTTAAGGTGGAGGTGGGATTACATCAAGGATCAGCTCTGAGCCCTTTCTTATTTGCAATGGTGATGGACAGGTTGACAGATGAGATCAGACAGGAGTCCCCATGGACTATGACATTTGCAGATGACATTGTGATATGAAGTGAGAGTAGGGAACAGATGGAGGAGACCCTGGAGAGGTGGAGATATGCTCTAGAGAGAAGAGGAATGAAAGTCAGCAGGACTAAGACAGAATATATGTGTGTGAATTAGAGGGAGGATAGAGGAATGGTGAGGATGCAGGGAGTAGAGGTGGTGAAGGTGGAAGAGTTTAAGTACTTGGGATCAACAGTTCAGAGTAATGGTGAGTGTGGAAGAGAGGTGAAGAAGAGAGTGCAGGCAGGATAGAGTGGGTGGAGAAGAGTGTCAGGAGTGATTTGTGACAGACGAGTACCAGTAAGAGTGAAAGGGAAGGTCTACAAGAGGGTAGTGAGACCAGCTATGTTATATGGATTGGAGACAGTGGCATTGACAAAAAGGCAGGAGTCAGAGCTTGACATGGCAGAGATGAAGGTGTTAAGATTTGCACTGGATGTGACGAGGATGGACAGGATTAGGAATAAGTATATTAGAGGCTCAGCCCAGGTTGGAAGGTTCGGAGACAAAGTCAGAGAGGCAAGATTACGTTGGTCTGGACATGGGCTGAGGAGGGATGCAGAGTATATTGGGAAAAAGATGCTAAGAATGAAGCTGCCAGGTAACAGGAAAAGAGGAAGGCCTAAGATAAGGTTTATGGATGTGGTGAGAGAGGACATGCAGGTGGTTGGTGTGACAGAGCAAGATGCAGAGGACAGGAAGAAATGGAAACAGTTGATCTGATGTGGCGACCCCTAACGGGAGCAGCAGAAAGAAGAAGAAGATCTTATTATCTGTTTACCAAAATGCATCACTTTACATGTGTTCAAACTGAACTTTTTTTTTTTTTGCTCATTCAATAATTTCATGTAAAAATCTGTTTATTATATTCATGTCATTGTTATGTACAGCAACAAATCTAGCACTGCTGCTGCTTACATAGTCACTGTCCCAGCAAGACTTGCTTAAGGAAATGGTGACAGACACTAAAATGAATATGAAGAGCCAAGAACAGATCCTTGGGAAATCCCATGAAATGTTGGCAACTAGTCAGAATGGATAATTTGTGCCATAATACAATGGATCTGACCCAGTGAAATATGGATTAAATTTGTACCTCATAAAGCTCGATATATTAAGTGATGACAAAGAGTGTTGAATTTTTTAGCAAGCTATGCGAAAACAAACTCCAACAGTGAGATCTATGTCCGTAGCAAGAATATTCTGGTGATAAAAATTCTGTTAGTTTTGTAAAGTGGACCTCCTTGCAGTGAATCAGTGCTGATATATATATATATATATATATATATATATATATATATATATATATATATATGTATAAATAAAATTAGATTTATTGTCTGAATTTCATAAAAGGTGAATATGACATTTTCTAATGCATTTACATTTCAACAGTGTCAAACTAATTGATCTGTAGTTGTTAATTTAGCGTATGTTACCCTTTTAGAGCTTGCTATAGTAGAATATTTTTTCCAGGATTTAGGGGCAGCTTCATTAATCATTAACCCATTGAAGTCTGTGTGTAAAACAGAAACAAATTCTTTTTGTCGATTTAAATTTAGAATGCCTTGTATATTTTCTGGTCTAATAGAAATGTTCTTACTATTTTCATAGCTTCATAGGTGTGTACTAGGCCAATGGCCCTGGAATCTTTATGGGTCTATATTGCAAGCTCGAAAGCCCTAATAACCGAATACAAAAACGCCGACACATATTCCGCGAACCGCGAATACACTGAATACCCTAAACCGCTCGAACCATCATACTTGTCCCACCCCACCATACTACCTACCCAAACAAACTAAACAAACACATACATACACCACCAAAACTCTTCTTCTAACCCTAAACTAAACCCTACTTCTAACCCTACACTACATCTTGCATATACCAGCATCTATTCACTTACCTTAACCTGCACCCTAACCCTAAGGTCCGTAACTATCGCACATTTACCTTAACAAGCTATACCCAAATAAAATAAATAATCCACACACATACACGTAACAAAACCCTACATCTAACCCTACACTAAATCTCACAAACATTACCATCTATGCACTTACCTTAACCCGCACCCTAACCCTAAGGTCCGTAACTATGGGACACTTACCTTACAGAGCTATACCACGGAAGGGCCAACCATGACAAGTCGATGTATCAGATTTCGCACTTCAGGACGATCAATGTTTACGTGGTTCGATGGAGATGTGTTGGCATTTATGTATTCGGGTAAGTGCGTCTTCGAGGATGTAATAGGGTACCATCTTTACAAGCCTATCCCATAGAAGTGCCCTAGCATCATGCTGCCGTTATTTCCCGGTGCCTCTATCAAGTAGAGCAACTGGAGTGATCCCTGGGGTGAACTTTCTATTTCCCATCCACTCATCAAGATTTCTCTTGTAAAGGGCCAGTAAGGTGATCTGCTTGATATGTATGGGAAGTCTAGTCCAGCACATGGGCAGTCTCTGGGTTATGAACCTGTCCCTCCAGCATGTTCTGTTGATTGTGGTAATCAGGTTGAGGTCCCTGGCGTGTGTGGTGTGGAGGGATTGGGATTTCTTTAGGTGTAACATTTCTAACAGAGCTGGGTCAGACATGGCTTTCTAAGTCAAGCAGAGATTGTCTCTTAATAGACGATATAAGACAGAGTAAAGCTGGAGTTTTTTGAGTCTGTCCATGTAAGGCATGTGTTTAAGGCCTAGGATCCTCTTCATGAGGTACTTTTGGGGCCTTTTCAGCTGTTGCAGGTGTTTAGTGAGGTACATACAAATGGGGCATTATAGACGATGATTGGTCTAATGAGGGAAGAGTAGAGAAAGATGATGACCTTTTTATTCCTGGATACAAAACCCACATAGAAGGACTTTCTGACCACAGTGGCAATGTGGTGGTCAAAGGAGAGGTTGCTGTCAACCTATGCCCCGAGATCTTTTATAACAGCTTCAGTGTTCAGTGGACTACCATCAATGTGGTAATTAGTGGAAACTGAGTTTTTCCCAAAGGGAATGATGACATATTTTTTGGCATTAAGCTTAAGGCCATGGTTTCGACACCATGGTTAAAGGGTTAGAGGTAAGGACTTCAGAAATAGATGGACAATTGTCAACAGTTATGCTAATATATTTAATCACTGATGCAGTACTCTTGAGTGAACAGGTAAAGTTGATAAAATATTAATTAAGTCCATACCAAATAAGTTAAGGTTTAACTATAGTCATATCACTGTACCAAAGACCTAATAGAACATCTTGTTTATGTTTCTGAATAAATATTTTTGCAATATATTTTTATTAAGTGAATCAACAGCCAATCTGATTTCAAACTTGATTTTTTTCATGTCTTAATGTAAAATACATATATATCAAAATTTTATTGAGATTTATGGTCAGAAGTGTCAAGTGGAGAGCATATTTCAACATTCTTTATTAATTTCTTACAAATAGGAACAATGATGTCCAAGATAACTTTTATCCCAAGTTGATTCTTGGAATAGTTATGATAGTCCAAGAATTGATACGATATCCACAAAGTTTTGTTCGGTATTTGAATCTGATGTGCTGTTGTCCCAGTTCACTTTAAGGTAACTCATTGTTCATAGCAGAACAACTTATTTGTTGTTTAAGAAAGTCACAAAATTGAATAAATAGTTGTAATATGTAAATGACTCCATACAGAAATGTACCGGCATTCCTGTATTATGTTTATATTACTCATACAAGTCAATCCCATAGAATTACTAGCTATTGTCTCTAGATTATTATTTATATAGATTAAGCAATATTGATTCATGAAGTAAGAATAACATGCCATCACCTTTCCTATTCTGCCTCAAATACTCATAATTAGGCCATCCAGGAAATGTTAAATCCATTGTGCTCCAAGCTTCACCAATAGCAATCATGGTTAAATTGTTCAATTTCGTAATACTATTTAGTTCATGATATTTATTCCCAAAACTATAAGCATTGCAAAAGTATAGTTTTATAATGTTGTTAGATATTCTTCTATTTTTTGTGGAGAGTCCTTCCTGTATGTGTATGTGTTTGTGATCTAAACATTTTTAATGTGTACCTTAGTTTTACTACTAACAAATTTGGAACCATAATGGCTGAAATAAAAATCATATAGGTTCGTAGGTTCATAGGTTGGTACTAGGCTATCGGCCCTAGGGCCTGTACAAACCTAGCCATAAAAATTCCCTGGCAATTTCTTCCCACACTATTTACTTCCCTGGTATTTACTGTAAATACCCAGCATTCCCTTGAAAGTCTTGGCAATATGCAATCAGTTTAAGTAAGTTGTATAGATAACATTAAGCCAAGTATTAAAGAGAAATGTTTTGTATATATGGAATCATTCGACCTCTGAAATGGAAATATTTCATTAAAAGCAACCTTAATATTTTTTGATTGTAGCATTTCCAATATGTCTAGCAGTAATTTGTTCATATAATTTAGTGGAGTATAACTGAGGTAATTTGTTCCATAGTGAATTATTATGTGTGTGTAGTCATAATATCCCTTGAGAGATGTACTTACTAATTCTGGAATATCTGTTCTTTTGAGATGTGAAAATGATGAAATAGTTACCTTGTTTTATCTATGTCAGTTAATTTTCTATGTGTCTGTTTACCATAGAGTCAGTTAAGACAAGAACCTAATTAATATTTGCATTGGAATTATAGGGTGCATCATATGTCTTACTCACAATTGATTTTGGTTGTATTGTGTCTGAAATATGAGTACTATTGTCATCAAAATCGTTAGGGAAACTATTTATATCACACTGAGCCATTTTTTTTCATTTTTTCTTGTTTACGTGTACTACTTCCCAGTGTTTATCAGAAGTGTTATTTCATTGTTGTTTTTAAGGTTCACTTGATGCAAATTTGACTCCAGTAGCACTGAAGCAATCAGAAGAAGAAAAGATCTGATATTCTTCTGGTCTTGTGTTAGAGCATTATAGTCCAAATTACGCCAATTACAGCTTTAAACTTGCAGATAACGGTATGATATGTAAATGTACCACAATGAACTTAGAATACCTTAATGCACAAGGGAGTATCACAATATCAATGGCACACTAAACAAACAGCTAAAAAAACTTACATACATTTCTATAACAGCAGAATAAATATAATTCACTTCATTATTATAAAAAAGAAAGAAAATGGTAGCTATTCCAAAGTAAGCTGCATTGCATTACATATTATAAGAAATCTGTTCAGAAATATTAAAGTAAACTAAGGATATAGCCATAATTAATTCACTAAAAAATACACTTTCTTTAGAGTTCCATGTCCTTTGTAATACATATCTCCAGCAATCTGTGCTGTCAGCTCAGAGACAACTACAGATGTCTCTGCAAGTTACATATGAAAAAATATGCCTGCATAAACTTACAGGTTCCAATGGAATCCATACATTTTCTAATAAAAAATTGATACAGATGAAGGGCAAACATGGCCACATCACCACACCTAGCATTAGCTAGCAGTGGGCTCTCAACTTGTGTGGGGAACACAAGTAATGCCCATACCCAAGGAAAGTGGGAGATAGAAAAGAAGCTGTGTGGTATGGGTGAAGAAGAGGGACACACATGAGGATGCTGGAATAGGAGAATCTGAAGAAAAGTCAGAGGGGCATGCACAGTTTTTTCTGGTGGGAATAGGTTACGTTTTATTAAGACTAAAAGGAAGAGAAAATATGGTGAAAGAGGAGGATAATGGCATCACAACAGGTATTCCCACAGAACAAATATCATAGCACATGACAGACAAAGGGTGGAAAAAAATGAAAGGAGATGTAAGGTACACAGACAGCACATTTCACAACACCGGCAATGGAAAGTTGTTAAACAGGGTGGAGAAGCATACCAGCAATGGAGAAATGCAGAAAAACATATCTACCTATGTATTATATTGTTCCAACATGTTGCAAATGGTATGGCACTCATAACTGTATGTGCATGACCAATGGTAAATGTATGTTGGAGATAAATAAACAAGGATCACATTATGCTTTAGGTAAATAAACACGCATCCAAGTAGTCTGTCTGCAGTGCAAGTGTAAGCCAATCAACATCCCAGATGACCAAATGCAGGTCTAATAATGCTAGCTAAATCCAGCCGAAGACAGAACCAAACCTATGGCCATCTATGTGAAAGCAAACAACCAAGCACAGTGTCAAACAGCAGTATCGAAGCAAACTGGGTGCTACCTATACAAGTTGGTGTACACAAACCAACAAATGCATAATGAAATGTATATATATATATATATATATATATATATATATATCACACACATATGCCAAGTCAAAGGCGGAACATGGGTGTAGGTGTATGTGTATGAGTGTCAGTGGCCTAAATGTAACATATATGAAATCAAGGTAAATTTGCATACACACACCAGTGACGTGGGAATATTTTCAAAAATATAACACTAAGTTTTAAAAATATGTCAGGACGTGCACATGGATTTCAATAATGTACACTGGTTAACACACGAGTATAATGAGAACAAGGATGTATTGCAAGCAGTAGCCAGCTACTTGTGTGCACATTTGGCACACGGTCACCTTGTGAACAACATAATGCATGGCAATGGTCAACAACTGCAACAAAAGCAAACATCTTTAAAATATAATATTGAATTTTGAAGGTGTAAGGGAGGTGGCCAAACTGAGCCTACATCAGGGAAAAGCAGGACATGTAAGTTGATAAACTTCAAATGCATGTGTAGAGTACACAGGATCCTGTAGAATCCAACCCAAAATACATTTAAGCAAATAGCAATTGTATGTCACATCTGATGTCTACAGAAATAACCATGTATAAATTATGTACACACAATAATGTGCAATCATATAATATCAATATGCATAGGTAAGCAAGCTAAGAACTTCAATCATATACACTTATACTGTCAGTCAAATGTCGAATAAACAACCGCAGGTGTATGGCACACACAATGCTCATTACTGAGCCAAGGACACTCCTGTGAGCATCATTACAGCACATCACAGTAAGTTAGAGAATGCTGACATGTCAAAGATGTAATTGTGTCTCACTATGGATCAGACTTTGTGCACAGACATGTACAATCAGTTAAGGTATATAAATATTTGTGTAAGGTGTGAATATATGTGTAATGGATGTGGAAATGTAACATACATCAAAAATGACATAATGTACTGTTGCAGAATAAATTAACCTTGCCACGTTCTGTACATTAATGTTAAATTGGCATTCATTGCAGTCAGAAAAGGAGGGCTACCCATAGGTATGACATACCTGTATATCACACCACATGGTATCAGCATTGCCAGCACATGGCACACACAACACATCATGCCAGGGAGACAGCATGCCAACTCTCATCCAAACACATGGAAAATGACATGTCTATCTGTTGTACATACATGATATGGCAAAATCCTAGCTATTCCACAGTGGTAGTGCTAGACTATGGACAGCATCTATTGTCTGTCAGTTTCCCTCAATAAAACACATGTTTACTGGGTAATATTTACAACTGTAACTGCAGGTTAACTGCCACATATCATGGACAACTGAATGTGGGAGGGAAGTGTAATGTGTTACTGTGTGTCATGCACACATTGAAACATAATTAAATGTCACACAATGATACCTGCATGGTATGTTTCCACATGTAACACATAAGCATGACAGCTACATGGTATGAATGAACAACAGTACATATAAAGTCCATTCAATTATATGGCAGCCACCATGATGGCAACATAACACAATTGGAGCACACAGACAATACTTACAGACATGGGACCAGCCTGATGGGGGTGCATCCCATAAATAATATCCAAAATTATTTCACTGAATAAGTCACACATAGCCCATGACATGTCCTGGAAAAAATTCCTCATTATGTCCTTCATCTGTGTTCAAAACACATTGGTCACAACCTCCAGGATTTCCTCCTGATAATCTTCTCTCTGCTGTTCCTGACATCAGCTCTGGCTCATCCAGGTGTCAGTCTAGCTTCCTCCTCCTCCTCATCATCATCATCATCTGAGAACTTTGGCAGTGGCCTGACATGCAATTGGCATCATTGTCTAATTAGCAATCATCCAAGGTTCCCATGATCTGTCAAGATGAATCGCAAAACACAACTGAAATTACATATGCATATTTAATACTACCTGCCTGCATCACATACTCACTATGATCCAATGAGCATACAGAAAACAGTCCTCTTGAAATGTTAAAATACATAAGGACTATAATCCACTGCACCACTATATGCGATGTATCTCAGTAGTCAGAACCATAATAATGAAAAGCAAATGTCTATCACGTTGACCTTACAGTGAAACTGATGTGCACATCTGAAATCTAACATGTATTAATCAACATCCCATCCACATGTGAGTTCTGTGAATGCAAATATGAGCCTGAAGGTATAGTAGGATACATCAAACTTCTAATTTAAAACACAGTTCAAGTTTTGAAATGGTACAAACATTAGCAAATAGCACAATTATAATCAACACAATTGCTGCTATTGAATGGCTTCTAATGCACACAACAGCTTCCCTCAGTCACTTTATCTATAGTTATGTACAGGTCCAATAACAGAACAAGTCATGGAGAATGTATCCATCAAGGCTGTGCAATGGCATGCATAACACAGCTTACCAGTGGAATTAATGACATCATCTGAACATTTTTTATCGGCTAGCATGAAGCAAGGCAAGCATATCCAAAGCAAACTCATGCAACATATCCTGCCATTTGAATGGAATCATGCCCAGCACTGCCTCATGCCACATTAACATAACTGAAATTTGACAAAATAAAAACTTGTAAATGTGAAGATAACATTATTATTGGGACCTGCACTGTTTAATAATGGTATCTGCCTTATTAAACTGTCCAGCTGAGTGTCTCACATCATGTCATTACTACCATTCTATTCCCCTTGCTTGTGTTCCCTGTCCACTTATGTATGTATGTGAGAAGAAATTATAGTCTCTGCATGTAATGAGTCATATGAACAGCCACCAAGTTGCACTGTTAAAATGAAGACAAAGTAAGATGACAGTGTTGTGGAGACTATACAAGCCATATGACATCTGAGCCAGGCAGCATAGTAATTGGCTGATCTGTTGTACAAACAGTATTGTGTGTCTACAACTGTATGCATGACCTGTCTACAATCATTAGCAATCAGCGTCCTGATAATGCTTGCTAGTTATGAAAAGGTGCAAAGAAATGCCTACCTTTGCAAGTATCCACAAACATAGAATACAAGTATGTCATAACAAAAACACCCAAGTTGTATGCAGATGTAATACCAATGTTGAACTAAAGGGCATAGCACGCAGTCTGCAAACAACAGTGTGAACACTGACCATTCTGTCTGTGAATAGTTAGGCTATGCACAACAGCTAAGTCACTGTGAAACACATCCACACATACAAACTTGTCAATATGTGCATCATAAGCAGAAATCAAAGCACTACAAACTTGTATATAAAACATCCATCTCATGTGTGACAGATACACAAAACCAACTGGCATTTAGATTGTGGTCTGCATTTCAAAAACTATCTTTAGAAAACATGTTATGATGCTAAATGATATTTCAACATATTAGCATTTCAATCCGACTTTTAAGAGTATAAGGAGATGAGGTGCATGGCACAGAGAGAAATGGCGAAGGCTAAGGATAAGGCATATGGAGAGTTGTATGAAAGGTTGAACACTAAAGAGGGAGAAAATTACCTGTATCGATTGGCTAGACAGAGAGACTGAGCTGGGAAAGATGTGCTGCAGGTAAGAGTGATAAAGGATAGTGAGGAAAACGTACTCACAAGCGAGGAGAGTGTGTTGACCAGATGGAAAGAGTACTTTGAGGTGCTGATGAATGAAGGGAATGAGAGAGAGAGAGAAGGTTGGATGATGTGGGGATAGTGATTCAGGAAGTGAAACAGATTAGCAAGGAGGAAGTAAGGACAGCTATGAAGAGAATGAAGAATGGAAAGGCTGTTGGCCCAGATGACATACCAGTGGAAGCATGGAGGTGCTTAGGAGAAATGGCAGTGAAGGTTTTAACCAGATTGTTTAATGAAATCTTGGAAAGTCAGAGGATGCATGAGGAGTGGAGAAAAAGTGTTTTGGTACCTATCTTTAAGAATAAGGGTGATATGCAGAGCTGTAGTAACTACAGAGGGATATATTTGATCAGTCACAGCTTGATGTTATGGGAAAGAGTAGTGGAAGCTAGGTTAAGAAGAGAGGTGATGATTAGTGATCAGCAGTATGGTTTCATGCCATGAAAGAGCACTACAGATGTGATGTTTGCTCTGAGAGTGTTAATGAAGAAATATAGAGAAGGTCAAAAGGAGTTGCATTGTGTCTTTGTGGACTTAGAGAAAACATATGACAGAGTGCCCAGAGAGGAGTTGTGGTATTGTATAAGGACGTCGGGAGTAGCAGAGAAGTATGTAAGAGTTGTACAGGATATGTACGAGGGTAATGTGTCAGTGGTGAGGTCTGTGGTGGGAGTGATGGATGTGTTTAAGGTGGAGGTGGGATTACATCAAGGATCAGCTCTGAGCCCTTTCTTATTTGCAGTGGTGATGGACAGGTTGACAGACGAGATCAGACAGGAGGCTCCGTGGACTAAGATGTTTGCAGATGACATTGTGATCTGTACTGAGAGTAGGGACCAGGTTGAGGAGACCCTGGGAAGGTGGAGATATTCTCTAGAGAGGAGAGGAATGAAGGTCAGCAAGACTAAGACAGTATATATGTGTGTGAATGAGAGGGAGGATAGAGGAATGCTGAAGATGCAAGGAGTAGAGTTGGCAAAGGTGGATGAGTTTAAGTACTTGAGGTCAATAGTTCAGAGTAAGGATGAGTGTGGAAGAGAGATGAAGAAGAGAGTACAGGCAGGGTGGAATGGGTGGAGAAGAGTGTCAGGAGAAATTTGTGACAGGCGGGTACCAGTAAGAGTGAAAAGGGAAGATCTGCAAGATGGTAGTGAGACCAGCTATGTTATATTGGTTGGAGATGGTGGCATTGACAAAAAGGCAAGAGTCAGAGCTGGACATGGCAGAGATAAAGATGTTAAGATTTGCACTGGGTGTGATGAGGATGGACAGGATTAGGAATCAGAATATTAGAGGGTCAGCTCAGGTTGAACAGTTTGGAGACAAAGCCAGAGAGGTGAGATTGCCTAGGTTTGGACATATGCTGAGGAGAGATGCTGGGTATATTGGGAAAAGGATGCTATGGATGGAGCTGACAAGTTAGAGGAAAAGAGGAAGGCCTAAGATAAGGTTTATGGATGTGTTGAGAGAGGACATGCTAGTGGCTGGTGTGACAGAGCAAGATGCAGAGGACAAGATGAAATGGAAACAGATGATCCACTGTGGCGACCCCTAATGGAAACAGCCAAAAGAGAAGAAGAATCAGACTTTTAACCACAGATATAGTGTGATTGTTGGACTTACCTTACCGATACATGGTGGGTATTCAAGCATTCTAAGGAATACACATAGTAATGCAAAAAAATGAACCTGTAACAAGTATCTGAAGCATTTTATTTAACAAAACAGAACAATTAAGCAACACACCTCTCTCCCTGCACTGCAGCTCAAGCCTGTGCATCTGCTCTATACACAGGGCACAATTCTGGCTCCTATACGCATTGCTGAAAAAAGAAAAGAGCAGCTATGAATGATGTAGTCCTCAAATAACAGGGTTATACATTGCGCAGATTAGCTTCTAATAAATTTACTTTTGAAATACATCAGAGAAACACCATATACATTTTGCAATGTTACAGGCTTTTACAACTCTGAATAAAGTTGGACATACACTGGTGGACATGAGATTCAAATCTTTGCAACTTTAATGCACAGCCACACTCTAATCCTCACATATACTTGCCTAGCTAATCCATGTTGCCTGAAAGGATGTATTGTGAATGCAGTAAACAGACTTGGGGGTATAAATGTGCAGTAATGGGCTACTAATATGGATCATGGCTTAGGATTTTAAAAAAGGAACATGTACTGGGCAAGTTGGTAAATAATTTGCAAGAATCAATTTATGTCAGCACTGTGGTCACACCCAGTAACAACAATGGAAAACATTCATCTCTTAGATAGTGGGAGAGTGGGACAGTAGGACAGTGTCATATCACACAGCTTCTGTTGTCAGAGATATAAAAGGTACTGTACATCAGGGACTCAGTAAGGGATATGGGAGGACTACATTAAAAGATATTGCTTTTAAGAAAGAAAGAAAACTTGTGAGATGGATTTTAGAGCTATTAAGGACAACCATGGTCATCAGGATTATTTGAATTGTTTAAATGTATTTTTTAAAACAGATTTTGTTTATTTGTATATTTATATATTATGTATTTTTTCAGATGACCAGGTCTTCTGCTGTTGGATGCATTTCTTTTGATTTGTATGGTATGGTGATTTATTTTATGTAACAGAACTGATGTTTAAGTGTTACTAATGTTATCTTGTTAGCTAAGCTAACTTGCCCAATTAAGTGTAAATTGGGTATAAAGGGAACCTGATTGAATTTTTTACTGTTTGTCTGAAGAAGGCAAGGCAAGGACCTTGCCGAAAGCGCTCACAATAAACGGTTTTGTTTTATTTGCCAGCTCTTATAGTTTCCATTCACCTTGTTTTCAGCAGTTTGAGTTTTTGTTTTTAGTAAGACATTGATACTGGTCATCACAGAAGACATAGGCATGCAGCTGGTGTAAATGAGCAAGTGCCAGAGCATGTCTGCCTACACCTACAGGCAAATGAAAGTTCCCAGCAACTTCATGGATTTGACATCTGTGCACTTGCTTGAGCCACAGATCATGTTGCACACCAGCTTAGCTAGGTGTGCTGCATGAAGGACAGGAGTGTGGAAACAGTGAAGTAATAGCATCAATAGCTGCACAAAATGAAAGTTTATTTGGGGCACAACCAGCAGAATACTTGGCTTCTGCAGTACTACAGCAGTGCTATAGTATAAGTAGGGTTCTGCATGTCCTGACTGTGCTTAACTGATTGCTACATGGAGAAGCAGACTCGCTCTCAGCAGAAACAGCCTTGCACATCAGGCATCAATGTTTATGCTCCATTGTGCATGCATTCCACTAATGGCCAATCTTCTTTCAGCCAGGCAGTCACAACCAGACAGTTAGATCACTGTCATGCTCCTTTACCTTTACATGCTGGCATCATCCCATCAGTCTCCACTGTGGAGCAACCTGGGCCAAGTGTTTCCATGTGGGATAGGGGAAAACCAGACTGCTCTGTTTGCTGTCAGCATTGATGCACTTGACTGTGTTGGAGTAACACAGACAGCTGATCCACTCTGTCCAGTAGTGTCATTTTCACCCTCTGGTGATGATGATAATTGCTGTACAGAACACTGGTGATAACATCTGTGTTTTTTGACAAATCTGATGCCATGGGAGTCCAACAGTTTTACCAAATATGGCTGACTCCATTTATTACCTTACTTATTCTATACTTTACAGTGATATATATTACTTGCAATTTGAAATACAGTTTTGCATTATGTCCTACATTTTTACTGGTTTGCAGCTTTGTATAGTGGAGAAATAGAAATGTGTTTCACTGATGTATGTCCCTTACTGTGTACCATACACAGATACAACAAATGAGTCTGTATGCATACCTGTGTTACTTGAGCCCTGAGTTGATGATCCATGCCCTGGATCAACTGGTCAACACCCCCACCAGATGTGACAACATATTGGACCTGGTCATCACCAGCATGGGCGATCGGTGTTCAACACCAGAAGAAAAACCCTCACTGGTTAGATCAGACCACAGACTAATCACTCTGGATATCCACATTCCGCAACCACCCCCAATCAAGAAAAACACCATGAAAAACTTTTCAAAAGCAAACTTCACATTACTTAAGACCAAGGTGGGAAGGTTCACAGCCCCCATGCTAAAGAACAATGCTGTCCAAGCTGCTGAATCCCTTACAAAGGCAATCTATGAGCACCTGCAAGAATGCATGGATCATGCTATCCCAAGCAAAACCAAGACTCACTCCTCCAAGAAAGGGAAACCAGTCTGGTGGACCCCTGCCATAAACAAGCTATACAATAGAAGGATGAAACTAGTGCAGAAAAGAGTAAAATCCCAAGAAGGAAGGACATCCCTGATCAGTATCAGCAAGAAACTATGATCCCTCATAAAATCATCCAAGGCTAGCTTCAAAAAAAAAAAAAATTGCCAAGGACTCCAAAGGTAGCCACAAAGCGTTCTTTAGCTATGTCAAGAACCTAAGTGGAAACTCTCACATCTGCTCTGAGTTAGTGCAGAGTGGCACAAAATACATTGAACTGACTGATATTGCCAACATTCTGGCAGACAGGTTTAGTGCAAACTTCACCCTACTCTCACCCCCTAAAGGGCCCATAACCATACCAGAAGAATGTAGTGCCCCGGCAATCACTGGTTAAAACAGCCATATCCAAAGCCAAAAATACAGCTTCAGTGGGACCAGATGGTGTCTCAGGCTGTGTCTTACACAAGCTCCAAAATGAACTAACCACTCACCTAAACTCACTGTTCAAACTCAGCCACTCTACAGGCTACGTGCCAATAGAGTGGTGCACAGCAGCAGTTATCCTGCTCCACAAAAGTGGAGCCACAACGAACCCTGACAACTATCGCCCTATAAGCCTGACTAGCCTGGTCTGCAAGGCTATGGAGTGCATCATCATGGAATTCATTAACAGAGACATTGGGAACCTTCAAACATTGGACGTTACCCAGTTTGGCTTTGTTAAGTGCAGATTATGCCTCCTAAACCTGGTGGATTTGTTTGAGACAGTTTCCATGGCTTTAGATGATGGAAAGGAGGTCCACACAGCCTACCTAGACCTCGCAAAAGCTTTCAACACCATTCCCCATTCTGGTATTATAGACAAGCTCATCAGCCTGAACATAAACCCCAATGTCACAAGATGGGTTGCCAATTGGCTCATGGATAGAACCCACATGGTAAGAGTTGCAGGCTCTAGGTCCGACTCTAAACCAGTTACAAGTGGCGTCCCCCAGGGCTCAGTCCTGGGACCCCTCCTGTTCAGTATATACTTCTCAGAGGTACAGGCAAGTACAGGAGAACTATGGCTGACCAAGTTCGCAGATGACTGCAAACTGGGGGTCATAATTGACTCTCCAGCTGATACAGACATCTCCAGAAGGGTCTCACTGAGATGGATACCTGGTGTCAAAATTATGGCCTCAAGCTAAATGCCAAAAAGTGTATAGTCATCCCCTTTGGAAAAAACTAAGTACCCGTGAACTGCCACATACGTGGTAGTCCCCAAAATACAGAAAATGTAATAAGGGATCTGGGAACCCAAGTAGATAGTAATCTCTCCTTTGATAATCATATTGCCAAGGTGGTTAGAAAATCCTTCTATGTGGCCCACCTAATCACAAAAGGGTTCGCATCTAGAACAAAAGAGGTTATTGTGCCCCTCTACTCATCACTCATCAGACCCATCATAGAGTACAATGCCCCATTTGGGATGTACCTTACAAGACACCTGCAACAGCTGGAAAGACCACAGAAGTACTTCACCAAGAGGATTACTGGCCTCAAACATATGCCCTATGCAGCCTGACTGAAGAAACTCCAGCTGTACTCGGTTGCATACCGCTTACTCGGATGTGATATCTGCCTGACATACAAGGCCATGTCCAACCCAGAATTGATGGACATGTTCCACCTAAAAAAAAAACAAATCCCCAACAGCTCTAGGGATCTAAACCTCACCACAATGATAAATAGGACGTGCTGTAGAGATAGATTCCTGTCCCAGAGACTCCCATGCTTTGGAACAGGATTCCAGTCTACATTAGGCAGAGCCCCTCACTAACACTCTTCAAGAGAAACATTGTTGAGTGGATGGGAGATTGACAATTTACCTCGGGGATCACTGCAGTGGCTCTGCTGGACCAAGGCACAGGGAACTAATCTAAGGGGGCAGTGAAAGCCAACACATTCTGGCTAGGCTTATAGATGCCCTCGGGCAGATAGCCTAGTACTTACCTTTGAACCTATGAATGTATGTTATGATACATTTGTATATGTTCATAACATGATATGTTCTGATTATGTTGTTATGTCTGATGCTCAGTGTGTACAGCTAGAGGATAATTGTCACTAGAGGCAATCCATGCTGCTGTGGTGGAGAAACACATGTACATTAGTGTTTAATCTGTGTACTTCTCTATGTGTGGCTTGTTATAACTCAAAGTTGTGGGTCAGATGCAGCTGTGTTGCCTGAGCCTGCACTTGTGATCACACCCTACATTGCCTATGTCTGTGTCTTCTATCCCCTATGTCCTCCTGCTCCTTCTCTGATAACTATCGGATGTCATCTTCAGACTTCTGGAGTTCTTGGGTAGTTATTCCACACCTGTAGCTGGAAGACCGCTCTGTGCTCTAGTTAGCATGTTGTGTAGCATGACACACAGTTACCATCTGTACTACCTTCTCAGGTGTGCATTGCAGTGCACCCCCGGGTGTGTCCAGACATTTGAACCTAGCTTTCAGTGTCCTGAACATGCACTCTATGTTATTTCTGGTTGTTATATGCAGTATATAGTAGGCCTACTCTGCAGGGTTGGATGGTACATAGGTTCATAGGTAGGTACTAGGCTATCAGCCCTGGGGCCTATACAAGCCCAGCCAAAAAGGTACCCTGGCTTTTGCCAACCAAGAAAATGATTTTCCTGTGCCACTGTCGAGCAGAGCCACAGAGGAGATCCCCGGGGTGAATTTCCTGTTTCCCATCCAATCATCAATATTTTTCTTGAAGAGTGCTAATGAGGAGCTTTATTTGATATAGATAGGTAGTTTATTCTAGAGTATGGGAAGTCTCTGGGTCAGGAATCTATCCCTCCGGCATGTTCTGTTTATTGTGGTGAGAAAGTTTAGGTACCTAGAGCATGTAGCTTGGAGGGATTGGGATTTCTTTAAGTGGAGCATGTCCAACAGCTCTGGGTTTGACATAGCTTTGTATGTTAGGCAGAGATCAGCTCTGAGTAGGCGATATGCGGTGGAGTAAAGATGGAGTTTTTTGAGATGGTCTGCATAGGGCATCTGTTTGAGGCTGGTAATCCTCTTTGTGAGGTATTTCTGCGGCCTTTCCAGTTGTTGTAGATGTCTTGTGAGGTACATACCAAAAGGGGTGTTGTACTCTATAATGAGTCTAATGAGTGATGAGTAGAGGGGAACAATTTTTTCTGGATGAGAAACCTTTTGTGATGAGATGTGCCATGCAGAAGGATTTCCTGACTACTGTGGTGATGTGATTATCAAAGGAGAGACTACTGTCCACCTGTGTCCCAAGGTCTCTTATCACACTTTCAGTGTTAAGTATACTACCGCCTATGTTGTAGTTTATGGGTACAGAGTTTTTACCAAAGGGTTTATGGTACAGGGTCATTAGCCACAGCTCAAGTGGATTACCCCAGTCACCTGCTGTGGGTAGTAAACACACGTTTTCAGTGTGGATATAGTATGGAGGGATATCATTAGCTTACATGCTAGTTCCTGTACTTAGCCAGTAGTAGTCCCTCAGGTATTTCACCTTGTTAGACTGTCCTCAGTCCAATTTTCCTCCATATGGTAGCATCACATAGATTTACAGGATGTGTTGGTATGAGGTTTGTTATGGTGCCATCTGCTGCACACACACACAACAGGCAGTTCAGGGATGGCCACCCTTTCTGTTTATATATTGGTCTACTTCAGGATGTACTGGGGACGTGATAGGGATGTGTGTGCACTCTATTACATTGAGTAAGTGGGGGAAGTTTGTGATGTTGTAGACATGGTGCTTTACAGTTCACCACTCCATGGGGGTAGATGGAAAGTGTGCAGTCTTCCACATTGCTGCATATCACTGTCAGGGCTTTTGCCAGGTTACAACTGGTGAGTGTCTGTGACATTCTAATAGCATCCCCTCATGTATCTCTGGAATGCCTCAGATGCAAGTACACCCAGACTGAGATACACTTTGGTTTCCAGGGGGAAGTGGTTTCCCCGCAGGGTCGCCACAGACATGTGTAGGGTGCACATGTTGCAGACAGCTGGCTGTACTGCCTCTGCTGTCACTGCACTACCTGAACCCTGCACATCAAGTAGTACTACCCTGACACCTGGTGTTTTTCTACCTTCTGGGAGTAGTGGCAGAGGTAGAGATTTATCTTTCACCAGGAGATGCCATGGTTGGTGCATAGGGTCATGCAGTGCACCATTGGTGCACATCTATGCTGGATTGAGAGAGGCTACTCTCACTTGTAGTCCATAGAAGACATCAAGCACTACAAGAGTCAGTAGAACAAGAGGATAGTGATGACAGTCCTGCAGGTGAGGACTAGAATCTTACTGTCCCCATGTTTAATGGGCATGGGCATCAGTTGTCCTCTTCCTAACCCCAATCATGGTGTAACCCAACCTGGCGTGTCCCTCACCATCCTTGTGTCTTTTCTTATTTGTCCTGTTTGCTTGCATCTGCTTCCTCACCTATCCTTCATACCTGACCCAAAAATACCTACATCCCCTACCCAACATTTCACTCTTACTGAAGTAAAAAAATGGACACCTGTTCCACAAAGAAATATCATGCCATACATAGCTTTCTACTTTGCACACATGTATTCTTGACACACTTGATTCAGTCTAATTGGCTATGCAGCATGATTCTGTTGTTGTCACTCCTCTTTGTTGAGGTGACAGTCCAAATTCAGCAAATATTATGTACATATTTTCATTTTACACAGTTGAAGAAGTGGAACGGTATGATTCTTTCCTATCAACCTCCTTCACATTCCTATATTGCTTTCCCTTTATTCTTCCCCCTGCTTGCTCCCCATTTCACTACTTTCCTATCTGTCCTATTTTAACACCTTTAATCTGGTCAAAAGATAGAATCACACACAACACACATAAGTAAAAAAAAAGCTATTGAGCCTTCACTTTTTGTCCACTGTGTTTGCGCAGAGTTTGGCATCATGCACCAATTCCAAGGACAGTTAATGACTCATCAATGATGTGGTTACCTTCACGAAATGCCACTTAAATACACTGCACTAAGTTAACACACAGTAAATGTGGAATAAAGAATTATTTAATTGTAATATCAATACATTTTTAAAACTATTACATACACCTAGATTCAAACTGTATATCGTCAGGGTTCCATCTGGGTTCCAAAAGAAATGTGTCAATGCATTTACACTTGCTGCCACACAGTCAGCTAAGCAGCAGATGTGTTTCATACACTCAGTTCTCAGAAGTTTCACAATTTTAGCAATTAGGCTCATGTTTGCACACTGCTTAACTATGTGCAAACAGGTAAAGTAGAAGAAATGTGTATCTGATATCCACAAAACTTTGTCATTGGTTTCCCAAACCAGCTGCTCAGTGGTGCACTATGGAAATTGCACAACACAATTTATTACTTATGTTTACTGTCCATTTAATCTTCAGCCCATGAAAGCATATGTAAAAACACAAACAAATGGAAAGCACTTTTTAAGAAAATAACACATATTTACACTGCAACAATCTGTTTCCTCCCAACATGTACTTCAAACTTGGTATCCCAGTATTTGTTCACGCAGTTATCAACTACATTACAGAAGTAAACAGATGCTTTCTTATATACCATTCACATCTTTATAATGACAATACTCATTCAGATTTTCTAGTACATGTAGTAATGTGGATAGCTGTTTGCAAATAGATTGCAAACCTGTCTTTTTAAGGTACACCTGCATGTTGGAAAGACAACAGCAAATGCTACACTTTGCACAGTCATCAATGAGCTAACATGCAGCTGCTTAATATCTTGACAGTTGCACATGCCTAGCTATCCATTTCAGACAGGCCTCCCAACATCTCCTGTCAACCATCCAATAATGATATCATCTGCAACAAATTATCCTGCAGCCTTGTAAAAGTTAGACTTGTGCCATGGCTTATGTGCTGGATGCTTGCATTAAGTAATGAGTTCTCTAGTCTGTGCACTTAGTTATGTAGGGGTTCTAATCTCACTGCATTCAACTGGTGTGTGTGTGTGTGTTTACTCACTTGGTTGACATTAGATAGAGCATTTTACATCAACATGGGGAACACTGCTATTACCATCCTCTACTCACCAGGTACTGAAAATGTCATTACTTCTAAGATGTTGTCCAACACTCTCCAAGCCAGACTTATGCAGTGGAACTTGCATTAAATACAGATGCCACTAGTCTGTGTACTTAAATAGGTAGGGGTTTTGTTCTTACTGCAGTCAACTGGTGTGTTTGTGTTCACTTGGTTGACTGAAGAGAGAGCATCTTACACCATCATGTGGGACACTGCTAATACCATCTTCTCCTTACCAGACACTGCTGACATCATCATCTATAGATGTCTCTCAAGCGCATTCTATTAACATCACAGGTTAGGTTAAGAGTCCTAGAGAGTGACTGTTGTGCCATTAGATTTGTGGATATGCAGCATTTCCATCAGGGCAGGGTAAGGGACTGGCTTGTAGGCAAGGCACAAGTTACCTATCAGAAGCCTGTATGATGTAGAGTACAGTGACAGTGCTTTCATTGTATCCACTTACATCATGGCATGATTGTAGGCCCTGTATTTTCTTGATGAGAAACATCTGTGGTCTCTCCAGCTACTGCAAGTGTCAAGTGAGGTACATCCAAAAGGGAGCACTGTACACTATTAGTGGTCTGATGAGTGTTGAGTACAGTGGTGTTATAACATCATCTGTCTTGGGTGTGATGCCCTTACTTATGAGGTGTATGATGTAGAAGGCTTTCCTTATAACTGTAAAAACATGGTGGTCAAACTACAGATTGCTATTTATGTATGTTCCTAGGTCTTGCCCCACTGGGTTTGAGCTTGGGAGGGGGGTTGTCAATACTGTAACTAGTGGGGAATTCCACTTTGAAAAAGGTTATAGTAATGGCACTTTTTGCATATAGTTTAGACTGTGTGGCTTGGGCACTAATCATTTCTTTGTGTTAGCCCCACTTGTAGTATGCTAACATTATTGGGGGGTTCAATAATTTCACCCATGTTGCAATCATCAGCAAACTTGGTAAGTCAAAGGCCATCTAATTTAGCATGGACTTCTGAAAAATAGATTCTGAACATTCAAGGGCCCAGCACAAATCCATGTGGTATACCACTGATGACGGTTATATTGGTAGAGGTTGACTCACCAACTTTGACAGTATGTGTTCTGTCAGTGAGCCATTTGGCTAACCATCTAGTGACATAAGGGTTAATCTCCAGTTGGGAGAGTTTATCAATGATACCTGAGTGGGGGATTGTGTCAAAACCCGTGTACACATCAAAATAGGAGGTATGCACTGTCTTATCTTCATCCAGGGCTTTGAAACTTTCTCAAATAAGTCTACTAAGTCTATTAGGTTTAATAAGCATATTTTGCCCTTAACAAAGCCAAATTAGGTTGGGTCTAGAGTTTGAAAGTCATGTATTTGTTTGTTGATAAGATCCATGATGATTATTTCTATGGCCTTACAGATGAGACTGGTTAGACCTTTAGGTCTATTTCTCCCAGGGTCGTTATCAGATGTGTTTTATACACTCAGTTCTCAGAACTCTCACAGTTTTAGCAATTAGGCTCATGTTGGCTCACTGCTTAACTATGTGCAAACAGGTAAAGTAGAAGAAATGTGTATCTGGCATGCACAAATCCTTGCCATTGATTGCCCAAACCAGCTGCTCAGTGGTGCAGTATGGAAACTGCACAACAGAATTTATTACTTATGTTTACTGTCCATTTAATCTTCAACCCATAAAAGTATATGTAAAAACACAAACAAATGGAAAGCACTTTTTAAGAAAAGAACACATATTTACACTGCAACAATCTGTTATCTCCCCCCATGTACTTCAAACTTGGTATCCCAGTATTTGTTCACACATTTATCAACTATATTACAGAAGTAAACAGATGCTTTCTTATATACCATTCACATCTTTATAATGGCAATACTCATTCAGATTTCCAGTACATGTGGTAATGTGGACAGCTGTTTGCAAATAGTTTGCAAACCTGTCTTTTTAAGGTACACCTACATGTTGGAAAGACAACAGCAAATGCTACACTTTGCACAGTCATCAATGTGCTAACATGAAGCTCTTTATTATCTTGACAGTTGCACATGCCTAGCTATCCATTTCAGACAGGTCTCCCAACATCTTCTGTCAAGCATCCAGTAATGATATCCTCTGCAATAAATTATCCTGCAGCCTTGTAAAACTTAGACTTGTGCCATGGCTTATGTGTTAAGTACTGAATTATTTTTTCCATGTACTTAGGTAGAGGTTGTAATCTCACTACAGTCAATGTGTTTGTGTGCATGTGTGTGTGTGTGTGTGTGTGTGTGTGTGTGTGTGTGTGTGTGTGTGTGTGTGTGTGTGTGTGTGTGAGCATGTGTGTGTGTGTCTGTCTGTCTAGTGTGAAGATCATAATTGTGTATCTTGCATTCATCACTACAATCCCACAGAGTACCAATATTTTTACAGCTGGACATGCCTACACATCCATTTCATTCAACCCTCCCAACATGTTCACTCAAACAATTAATGATGATGCCATCCACTATAAATTGTCCTGCAGTCTTGTGGAAGTCAGACTTGTGCTGGGTGCTTGCATTAACTAATGAGTTCTCTAGTCTGTGCATTTAGTTAGGTAGGGGTTCTAATCTCACTGCAGTGGATAGGTATGATTCTTTCCTATCTACCTCCTTCACATTCCTATATTACTTTCCCTTTTTTCTTCCCCCTGCTTGCTCCCCATTTCACTACTTTCCTATCTGTCCTATTTTAACACCTTTAATCTGGTCAAAAGATAGAATCACACACAACACAAATAAGTAAAAAAAAAGCTATTGAGCCTTCACTTTTTGTCCACTGTGTTTGCGCAGAGTTTGGCATCACGCACCAATTCCAAGCAACAGTTAACGGCTCATCAATGGTGTTGATACCTCCACGACATGCCACTTAAATATGCTGCACTAAGTTAACACAAAGAGAATGTGAAATAATGAATTATTTCATTGTAATATCAATACATATATAAAACTATTACATACACCTAGATTCAAACTGTATATCGTCTGGGTTCCAAAAGAGATGTGTCAATGCATTTACACTTGCTGACACACAGTCAGCGAAGCAGCAGATGTGTTTCATACACTCATTTCTCAGAACTCTCACAATTTTAGCAATTAGACTCATGTTTTCTCACTGCTTAACTATGTTGAAGCATGTAAAGTAGAAGAAATGTGTATCTGACAGTGACATGCACAAATCCTTGCCATTGATTGCGCAAACCAGCTACTCAGTGGTGCACTATGGAAATTGTGCAACATAATTTATTACTTATGTTTACTGTCCATTTAATCTTCAGCCCATGAAAGTATACATAAAAACACAAACAAATGGAAGGCACTTTTTAAGAAAAGAACACATATTTACACTGCAACAATCTGTTACCTCCCCCATGTACTTCAAACTTGGTATCTCAGTATTTGTTCACACATTTTTTTCAACTACATTACAGAAGTAAATAGATGCTTTCTTATATACCATGCACATCTTTATAATGACAATACTCATTCAGATTTTCCAATGCTTCTAGTAATGTAGACAGCTGTTTGCAAATAGTTTGCAAACAGGTCTTTTTAAGGTACACCTACATGTTGGAAAGACAATAGCAAATGCTACACTTTGCACAGTCATCAATGTGCTAACATGCAGCTCTTTAATATCTTGACAGCTGCACATTCTTAGCTATAAATTTCAGACAGGCCTCCCAAAATCTTCTGTCAAGCATCCAATAATGCTATCATCTGCAACAAATTGTCCTGCAGCCTTGTAAAAGTTAGACTTGTGCCATGGCTTATGTGTTAAGTACTGAATTCTTTTTTTCTGTGTACTTAGGTAGGCGTTGTAATCTCACTGCAGTCAACGTGTGTGTGTGTGTGGGTGTGTCTGTGTGTGTCTGTGTGTGTCTGTGTCTGTCTGTCTGTCTAGTATGAAGGTCATAATTGTGTATCTTGCAGTCATCACTACAATCCCACTGAGTACCAATATTTTGACAGCTGGACGTGGCTACACATCCATTACATTCAGCCCTCCCAGCATGTTCACTCAAACAATTAATTTTGGTGTCATCCACTATAAATTGTCCTGCAGTCTTGTAGAAGTCAGACTTGTGCTGGGTGCTTGCATTAAGTAATGAGCTCTCTAGTCTGTGCACTTAGTTATGTAGGGGTTCTAATCTCACTGCATTCAACTGGTGTCTGTATGTGTTTACTCACTTATTTGATATTAGATAGAGCATTTTACATCAGCATGGGGAACACTGCTATTACCATCTTCTACTCACCAGGTACTGCAAATGTCATTACTTCTAAGATGTTCTCCAACACTCTCCAAGTCAGACTTATGCAGTGAAACTTACATTAAATACAGATGTCACTAGTCTGTGTACTTAAATAGGTAGGGGTTCTGTTCTTACTGTAGTCAACGGGTGTGTTTGTGTTCACTTGGTTGACTGTAGAGAGAGCATCTTAGAACATCATGTGGGACACTGCTAATACCATCTTCTCCTTACCAGACACTGCTGACATCATCATCTATAGATGTCTCTCAAGTGCATTCGATTAATTTCACAGGTTAGGTTACGAGTCCTTGAGAATGACTGTTGTGCCATTAGATTTGTGGATATTCAGCATTTCCATCAGGGCAGGGTAAGGGACTGGCTTGTAGGCAAGGCACAAGTTACCTATCAGAAGCCTATATGATACAGAGTACAGTGACAGTGCTTTCATTGTATCCACTTACATCATGGCATGATTGTAGGCCCTGTATTTTCTTAATGAGAAACATCTGTGGTCTCTTCAGCTACTGGAAGTGTCAGGTGAGGTACATCCAAAAGGGAGCACTGTACACTATTAGTGGTCTGATGAGTGTTGAGTACAGTGGTGTTATAACATCATCTGTCTTGGGTATGATGCCTTAATTATGAGGTGTATGATGTAGAAGGCTTTCCTTATAACTGTAAAAACATGGTGGTCAATCTACAGATTGCTATTTATGTATGTTCCTAGGTCTTGCCCCACTGGGTTTGAGCTTGGGAGGGGGGTTGTCAATACTGTAACTAGTGGGGAATTCCACTTTGAAAAAGGTTATAGTAATGGCACTTTTTGCATATAGTTTAGACTGTGTGGCTTGGGCACTAATCATTTCTTTGTGTTAGCCCCTCTTGTAGTATGCTAACATTATTGGGGGGGGGTCAATGATTGCACCCATGTTGCAATCATCAGCAAACTTGGTAAGTCAAAGGCTATCTAATTTAGCATGGACTTCTTAAAAATAGATTCTGAATACTCAAGGGCCCAGCACAGATTCTTGTGGTATTCCACTGATGACGGCTATATTGGTAGAGGTTGACTCACCAACTTTGCCAGTATGTGTTCTGTCAGTGCGCCATTTGGCTAACTATCTAGTGATGTAAGGGTTAATCCCCAGTTGGGAGAGTTTATCAATGATACCTGAGTGGGGGATTGTGTCAAAACCCTTGTACACATCAAAATAGGAGGTATGCACTGTCTTATCTTCATCCAGGGCTTTGAAACTTTCTCAAATAAGTCTACTAAGTCTACTAGGTTTAATAAGCATGATTTGCCCTTAACAAAGCCAAATTAGGTTGGGTCTAGAGTTTGAATGTCATGTAGTTGTTTGTTGATAAGATCCATAATGATTCTTTTTATGGCCTTACAGATGAGACTGGTTAGACCTTTAGGTCGATTGCTCCCAGGGTTGGTTGATGGCCCCCCTTCATGCAAGAGGATTACTGATGCTGTTGTCTGCTCACCTGGAGCAAATCCAGTTTTTAAGCTGTGGTTAAAGAAGATACTAATTAGGTCTGCTAGGTCCTGTTTTAAATTGCGTATTAAGCAACCTGAGATGTTATCTGCTACCACTAAAACTTTGAATTTAGCCTTGGAGATCACAGATATGACCTGATGTCTAGAGATACTAGGCAGAAGACAGGTATCGGGTATGCTTTGAGTATGGCCGTTGGGGCCAGGGAGTTGCAGTTTCCACCAAATTGGTCAGCTAGCAGGTTGGCAATATATTCCTGTGCAGCTTCATGTTTACACTCCTAGCATTAAGCAGCAGAACTTTGTGTATGACTCTAGTGGATATTGTTATGTCAGAACCTTTGTTACGTTGACATTGTCTAAAAAAAAGTCACTATAGTGGAGGCAAGTGCCTTTGATAGTGTCCGACAGCCTAGAGGACACAGGTTCAGACCATCTCCGGCAAAGCAAGTGGCTTGTCAACTATGTCATCCAAGGCTGGGAAATACTGGATTCCCCTGGATTGACACCAGAAGTTAAGCCAATCACTGAAGTCCATCATCTGTTCGTTATACTGTGGCATCATCTTGGGTGAAGGTAGAATGCTGCTTAGAGCTAGTGTCATACCTTCCTGGGACATATAACATGAGAGTTCAGTCATGTGTCTTTTTATATGATCATGAGAGTACTTGTTGAATGACGTGAGTGACATGGCATGATACACTTTATGTATATTGTTGGTGTATTAGGATATGTGTTGTAGTAGAGCAGTCAACATTCCACCATCACAGTGACAATTGCAGTATGGAATAGGTGTTCAAGTGTCTACATACTATCATTAAATGCTCTGCAACACACATCAATATAAATTTATATTGATTACATGGTCACCCAAATCTTGCCTCCATCACATGTTGTTAATCTATGATCCACACAACAATGTATCACATGTTTTGATACAATTTCCACCTTGGGGAACTTATTGTATGTGCAATTCTGTTGCTAGAAGCAAATATTATTGAGGGGGTCAGCAGCACCATTGTGTCACTATTAGCATTTCTGTCAGTAAATTTTCTGCATGAGCCACAAATAACTGATCTGTAATGTGCCCTGATATGGCATCATGCTACTCAAGCACAGTTTGCCAATAAAACACATATAGGCATATGAGAAATAAAAAACAAGCCACATAAAAGGATAAAACCAGCTCCTTGTAAATAAGTCATAAATAAAAGAAAAACCAAGGGGGTGATAAACACAGCAGGATAAAAACAAATGAAATTTAATGGAATATGAGCACTTTCTTGTTGCTTCAACAATGCTTCTTCAGATACAAATCAATTAAAACAGTCTTCCTACATCATTTTTAAAAAACATTAAGGACCAATCAACTATGTAAAGCCATAGTCAAGTGATATCATTTTGTCACATGACTTTTCAACTCAAATGCTTACATACTAAACTTATGTATTTCAAAACTTTATCTAAACATAAACTAAAATATTTGTTATGAGTGAGCAAAAACATATCCAAATCCCTTACTTTATTTGTTATGCATGGTAGTGCTTTGTGAAGACTGTTATAAGTTTTACACTGTCATAGGTTCATAGGTTCAAAGGTAGGTACTAGGCTATTTGCCCTAGGGCCTATATAAGCCTAGCCAAAAAGTTACCCTGGCTTTCGCCACCCAAGTAAATTATTTTCCTGCACCCCTCTGATGGTGTGCTTGTAAACATTTGTTTCCTTGAGCATAATCAGAGTAATTTCAACAGGAAAAATGAAGAACTATTTTATTATTATTGCAGTGGGATTTGGATGTGTTTTTGCTTACTCATAGCAAGTATTTTAGTTTATGTTTAGATACATTTTTGAAATACATAAGTTTAGTATGTAAGCATTTGAGTTGAAAAATCATGTGACAAAATTATATCATTTGACTATGGCTTTAAATAGTTGATTGGTCCTTAATGTTTTTAAAAATGATGTAGGAAGATTGTTTTAATTGATTTGTATTCGAAGAAGCATTGCGTAAGCAAAACAAAAGCACTCATACTCCATTAGATTTCATTTGTTTTATCCTGCTGTGTTTATCGCCTCCTTGGTTTTGCTTTTATTTACATACAGGCATATGTTGTGCAATTGATTAAGTTACATGACTTTGTTACAGCTGTACTACTGTGTGCATGGTACCAGTGTGTGAAATGCAGTGAATGACCATGGATGTATGTGTAGGTCTTTTCATAAATCATGTATTACAATACAATTGAAATGTTAAGTGGAATACACAACTGAGCAGCGATGCATATGTGAATGCCACTGGACATACCCAACTAGTATGAATAGACAATCTGCTTGCTGATTGTTTGTCTCACATGTCACTCCCCCTGTCACCACTGTCCATCAGCCAACGTATACATGCAAACCTTACTCAGTGTCTATGCTAAGGAGGGCAGTACATCTGTGTGTTCTGTATGGCTAATAACACAGAATCAATGGGCAGTGACAACATCACAGATCATTTATAGCATGATTCAGAACATGGACCCACCAGGCACAATTGTATCCATACTTCAACATAGCTTCAGACAGAATATTTTCCCATAGAAGGGTGTACATCAACATGCATCCATCTGACTGGGGGGGGGGGCAGCACCTGATGCATGCATGTATAGACCCACCCTGACTCTCCTCATCTGTGAGGTAGACCAAGATGTCATCACAGCCCTTTTTTAAATGCATACTGGTAATATCTCAGCTGGGTGTGAAAGACATTTGTGATTTGTTCATGCTACATCCATGTCTGTTACATCTGTTACATGTCCTCAAGAAGATCAACAATGGCATGCATGATGGCAACACTATCATCCTGCAGACCTTCACCAGGCCAAAGCATTTGACACAAATCCACACTGAGGTATTCCTTAGACACTGTCAGAAGTGACCATAATCACCTAAATCGCCAAATGGGTAGACTCATATGTGACATCTAAATATGTTAATGTGTGTGAAGAGACCTCTATCTAGAATCTAGTGATCAGGTCCATACCTTCCTTGTCCATTATTTAACTCACACACAAAAAGAATGATATACACATCCTCTGTCCAAACAGCTGTCTGGAGGACTGCAGATTGCATACAATCATTGAATTCAGCTGTGATATTAGCATAAAACAGAGATTATCAACACTCACAAAACATTGCTGCCACAGCCATGAAGACACATGAGATGAAACAAAATCATGGAGGATTTCTTGCATTACAAAAGCAAATGGATAATCCAATGATAATGTAGACAGCACACCCCTATGAGCAGACCAAGTGTTATGTGACCTGTGCATTGAGGTAGATGGTATGTGAAATGTCCACCAGTATGTGCCCACAGTGACAATGACTCCCTTGTATGTAACACCACTCTTGAGTATGTGCAGGACATCAGCATCAAAGGCTATTATACTTCCATAGTTCACAGACTTCATCACACCAATAATTTGAGAACAATGCACCCTTTTTCATGTACCTCCCTACACATCTTCCAGGGATGGCTAACTCAAATGAATCACATTTGCCACAGTGAGCCCCCACACTTCTTATTGGCTATACCTAAGTATTCTTAATACATAGCTGATTTACAGCATTGAAGGCATGGGTTACATTCATGACAGTGTGGATTGTGCCATATATATATATATATATATATATATATATATATATATATATATATATATATATATATATATATGTGTGTGTGTGTATATATTATGCACACCTGTCAACTAGCTTGGATTGATCATATCATAAACAGGTATAGCAGTGTCCCTCCAACAGATGTTACAGTGTCAGAGTGGTGTGCTTGATTCCCCTCACAGATTGCTGACAACTCATAATAATTGCAGAAGTGTGTTCATGCAGAAGCGGCTATGATCACTCACAATCACATGTTATGTCAGAGGCATATTATAGTTGGCATTATTCTGATACTATCCATGATTGTGTATGCTTCTGTTCACTGTTGTCCATGAGCCTGTAACTATGTGTTTCACTTGGTTGAGACCTCTACTGACATTACAGTTGTATTCAGGCAACTCATTTTGCACAGCTTCACTATATGCAACTAGTGCATATCATCCCTGATATATAGCCTCTCCATTGTTCATGTCAGGATGACTATATCTCAAATAAATCTTATCCATTGTTATGTCACCTTATGTGACAGTCACATAATATACATTCACTGTGCAGTCTGTACTGCATCATGTCGATATGTGGTTAAGGGTCCTACTACAACTGTCATCATTGACATGCCCTCATCTGCTATAAATTAGGTTGCTTCACTTGTCCTCTTTCCCTGTGTCCATTCCTGCAATTCATCTGTGTGCCTATATTCACTACAGACACTTCCCCTTATTACTTATTTTTAATGGCAGTCTATGTACTGCTACAGATCATTTACACAACTTTTGTTCAGTATGCCTAACACAGGTTTCCACAACAGTCTGCACTGTTTATACTTTCATATATTGTGTTGGAACTAAATACCTTACTTTGTTCAGAACACTGATAATCTTGCTGGCATACTGGGCAAACACACTGACAGTTTGCCCATAGGTAAATAGGTTTATGTCTGCTGCTGCCTGTGTTGCTTTACATTGCTCATCTTGAAACTATGCTTATTTACATTTAAATGAGGTGGGTTTCATGAATATGTAATTAGTACTGCTGCTAACCATACAAACATGTAAACTCCCCGTAGGCTTCACACTAAGCCTACACCGAGTTTATTGAATCCCCAGGACAATGTATTTCCTTAGAACAATGATGTTATAACAGCACAAAATAGAGATAGAAGGAAAAAAGTAACTATAGAATTAAGAATGGGAATGAATAAAGAGACTTTATTGCAATATTTAAGAAAAATATGTCATGATGTCATCAATTTAATGAACATTTTTAGCAGAGGGCTATGGATGGATGGATGGGATTATAGAGTTATTTTGAGAATGGTAAATGGAAAGACACAGGGGTGGTTTAAAAGACACCTGCTTTTTTTGTCACTCAAATGAAGATGTATTAGAAAAATCTGATAAGAAGAGATCAGACTTATTTGGGGAGAAAGGCCATGATAGCAAAAATTGCAAAATAGAATGTTATAAATGCAAAAAGGTGGGATATGCATGGATGGATTGAAAATTAAGAAAAATTTGGATGTGATTTACAAGAAAATGGCCAAACTGAACAAGAAAATGAGACAGACGCTGAAGGGGAGAAGTAGATAGAATATAAATAAAACAACAGTTTAGAAAGTCTCCTATATAGAAAATGAGGAGCAGAAATATTTTAAAGAAAATAGAGAGACAGAGTAGTGAAGAAATTGAAGAAGAAAGTTTTAGATGACATACTGTTAAAGAAAAAATATTGTTAAAAGATTAAAAAATAGAAAGAGAAAGATTAAAGAAAAAAATAAAAGAGAGAAAAATGGGGAATGGGAATTATAAAATTATCACTTTAAATATAAATAGTCTAATTAGTGATGTAGGCTGAATTTTGATGAATTAGTGGTATGAAAACATAAAGCATATTTTACAGTATTTACAGATATTAGATTTTTGAGTAATAATAAGAGAAGTCCATTTGAGACATTATGGGGAAGAGTGTCATTTGGAATTTAGGGATAGAAAATATTCAATGTTATTCTTATTATGTATGAGGGGTCATATGATAATAGTCACAGGAAAATTATCAGTTGTAGATATTTGCATGAGTGGACATGTTTTTAGACTCATTATAATTTATGCATATTCAAAGAAAAAATAGAAAATAAGTATTTGATAAAATTAAACTGTATGTTATTTTAAGTAAGGATTTGATTTTGATGGGTGATTTCAATTGCAACTTGGGGAAAGAAGTGAAAAAATGTTGATGATATCAATAAAAATAAAATAACCAAAAAGTACTGAAGAAATGATGGACAAAAAGGGACAATATACATATATAAGAAATAATATGAAAACGGAAATTGATTATGTGTTTTTTATAGAGACAGTCAATGAATTTAAAGGAGGTTTAATCAAGGCATTTTAGATCATTATGCAGTTTGTGTAAGAATAAATATGAATTTAAACTACATTAAAATGGTTAAATGTGTTAAAAAGTTGAACAGTATGAATAAAATAGCAAGCTGAAAAGAAAGCTAAAATATTATGGGAAGAATATATAACATCAAGATTCATGTAGAAAAATTAGTTAAGCTGGTGGGTTGAGTATAAAAAAGAAAGCTAAAATAATTTTTATAGATACAGAAAAAGATTTATTTAGGCAAGATGTAAAAAATATAATAAGAAAAATAAGATATATGACATGAAAAATGAGGATGAAAAATTTCTAGAGATATAGAAAAACTATAGGAACAAAATAAGAAAGATCTTACAGAACTATGAAAAAAACAACAATATTTAAAAGAGTGGAAGAGAGAAGTTTTTCCTTTCTTATGAAAGAAAATGGGGAGACAGAATGTAATAACAGAACAACTAAAGATGAAAAAATGCACTTATATTTAAAAAAAGACAATGTAATGTAAGTATTTTTTTAAGAAATACAAATGAAGAAAATAGGGAAAAAATAAAATAAAGTGGAAATGTAGAAAATTTGAAGAGGAAGATAATGAGATGAAAATATGATAAATATGGACAAGTTGTAAAATACTTTGTGAATGGTTAAAGTGAGTCATCATCAGGTTTAGATGGTTTAGAATACAAGTTTTATAAAAAAAGAAGATAAAAATTTGTTAAAATCCTGATTGAAAGGAAATATCAGGATTTTAAGGAAAGTGATATTTGTGAGGGAGTTTTGAGATTAATTTGGTAGAAGGGAAAAAAGAGTTTAAATAACTGAAAACAATATTGTTAATGAAAATGGATTATACAATTTTAATGAATGTAATATAAATAAGGATTAACAGGGTTGTAAAACAAAATCAGGAAGAAGAAATTTCTGGAGTGAAACAGAAACTTGTGAAATGTTAATGATGAAAAATGAAATAAGACTGGTAGGTACAGATGTTGAGAAATCATATGACAATATAAGAAAGCAAGTATGGGATATTCTAAAAATACACTATTGAGAAAAACATAATTAGATTAATTAAGATGGCATATAAGGAATGGCAAATATTACAGTAAATGGATGGGGATAAGAAAAGACTAACACAGAAAGATAAGTAAGACAAGGATACTTATTAAACAGTGAGTTATTTGCCTTGTACATAAATACAGTAATATATTTATTGTTAACAGATATGAGGGAGGCTATATATAAATACGATGGCATATAAATATCAATAATGATGGTATACACAGATGATGTTATTTTTGTGGCACAAAAGACAGGGTGCTTAATTGAAGTGAAAAAAAGAAGTGAAATATGTTTAGAATATATAGATTTAAAAACAGAAAAAGGCAAAAATTAAGTTTTTAGTGCAATTAGAAAGCATCAATTTATTTTAAGTGTAAGAACATTGAAATATTAGCAATATGTTTTGGAAGTTATAAAATTAAGGAAGAACAGCAGAAAGACCATAATAAACAAATACAATAAATATAGGTATGTAGAGTATTTAATTTTAAGCTTTTATGATAAAAGTATATTCAATTTTTGGTTGTGTTTTAGCAAAATTGAATTATTTAGGGTCAGCAGTGACATGTCCTCAACATTTGGAAAAATACATTTTAAAAATGATCTTTAGTATTTTGTGGAGTTCTAAGTTGAACCCAGTTAAAAGAGTGATACTGTATAATGAGGAATAAGAACAGGGTTGAATTTTAGGATTCTGGTTGTATTTCTTACATCCTTATAGAATTATACAATTTTGAGAGGGAGAATGTATGAAGAAAAAAAAGCCTAAATTATTAGTAAGAAAATAAAATGCATAGTGGTAAGAAAAGAATAATAAAATGAAAAAGTGAGAAGGAAATGGGAATGACTGGAAAAGCAAAATCTTAAAATGAAAGATTGATAAAAATGGAGTACAGGAAAATAAAAAGATATGGCGTAAAAACATAATGGAAGGGATTTTTTTTATATTTATCCCTGGAAAAAAGTTAAAATAAGAAGAAAATTTATAAAATGAATGGAAAGATTTATAATGTGGTGAGAAGGACAAGATATTATGTGAATTCTAATTATCAGTAAATTACCAATTAAAAAATAAAGGAAATATAAAGTGATAGAATTGAAAAATGCATAACATGTGCAGGGAAAGAAACTATTGAATGTGCATTTATGGAATGTTATACAGTTAATGTGTGGGTGGAAATAAAGAAGCTTAATAGATGGGATTTACTGGAAAAAAATAAAATAGAGAATATTTTATCAGGATGGTACAAGGAAGAGAGTATTAGATAAGAAAGATACGACATGTGTGATTGCTTTATTATTTGTGGCAAGCAAAACAAATGAATTGTTATTCAATAAGATTTGAAAGAAATTTGAACTATGTAAAATGATAAAATATTAACTTTGGCAAAATGAATGGGGGAATTAAAAAGTGAATGCATTGCACTGAAGTTTAAAAGAGAAATTGTGTATAAGAGGGTGTCATTTTTGAAATATCTTATTGAATAACATAAAGTGATGTATTTTATATGTAAAATGAAGGACACCTACTCGTTTTGATAGGTGCCATGGGATCTATTACATTCACCTTAACTTACACTAGCTCAAGCTGAAGAGGCCTTGGTTTAAAGTTTCATCCACAGGGCGACAAATTCAGGAGTGCAGCACCCCACTTATGCTGCACTGTAGTTTTATCAGTGCATTTATTTGTTGTGAAAATATAGCCCACAGCTTTTTTGTACCAAATTCAAATGTGCTGTGTCTTCCACCACAGACACTGCATAATCTTGGTTTTACACCAGTTGGATTTGAATAGCTTTGGATGAGTTCTATTTTTACCTATTTCCACAAAAATGTAAATAATAGGAATTTTATTTGTACATTCACATGTGTGTTTGCCAGAACACCGTGACAGCTTGCAGACTGCATGTGACTAGCATCTTCAAATTTTAATCAAAGGATTCCTGAGTGGTTGTCAGATATACATATATATATATGCTAGTCTAAAACTGGACTTGTGTATGCACAAGGCTTGCATTTCTACTCTTTTAAAAGAAGACCAAGTAAAAAAAAAAAACACTGTGAAGCCATGATTAGAAAGATTTATTGCATTGTATAGACTTCATGTGGACACGTTATATGTACATTGATGACTTCTTCCATTTTTAGCAATTTATTGTAATCAGAATTTAAAGTTTGGATAAATGTGATGTTTTAGCTCTTCTGAGAAATAGAAATTATTTTTTTTTCTATTGACAAAATTCATGTTATTTACTATAAAATATCTTTACTATGGGTTAGCCTCATAGTCTAAAAAGCATTTGTTGCATCTTTTGTTTGTAGATATGGATAGAAGTCATGCTGATATAACTTAAAATATTCTTATAGGTCAGTCAAAGATTACATTGGGGCAAGGTTTGCACATTATTCTGGGGATAAACTCCAGTGTAATCACAATTCAAAACACCAAAAACAAACTTGGAACAATGGCTCACTGAAAGCTGAAAATACAGGCATCAGAATTGCACTTAAAGGAAAATTTCCTTAAACACTTTTTTAAAATCACTGCTCATAGATTTAAAATCCAGTCATTTTATTTATACACAAAATGATGAGAGCTTTCATCTTTTGATGTGAACGACTTGATCAGACAAATGATCAAATTACACTTATGCTTAAAAAGTATTTTTGACCAATAAAAATCACTTAATAAAATCCTATGATTTTTCAAGCCTCCCAGCAAGCTCCATCCAATTCATAAAACACTTTTACTACATAGGAGTTTACAAAACTTTAATGACAGATTCTTGTGAAGATAGCTTAGCAGTCAAGATATCTGCCCCACAAGCAAAAGATGCAAGGTTTGACTATCATCTGGGGCAGCCACCAGGATTCAAATCCCCCACCATGGCACACAGCCCAGCACCACCCCAGAAAAGTTAGCTTTTACATGTTGAAGTTCAAACTTACCATTGAATGTTGCACGTCAATAAAACCAACTTAAATACATTTACTATCTGTGTTGAGCCCTTAGTTTTAATAAACAAGCCATTGATACATTTTCATTTAATCCTGGCTGGAGATCAGCATTCAAATAAAGTTGCCAATACAGGTCACACTTTCAAGGGTAAAAGTCCCTGGTGCCCCTCTTTCATCCACTGCAATTTGTTCAAGAATGATGAATTTAAAATAATGGGTAGGGTTCGACTGTGTTTAAACAGTGCACTTGTATTTTTCTATTTTTTAATGTCATAAATATGTTTATAGACTTTCTCCCTGAATCTTCTGTCTGTCTTACCAATGTAAAAAGCATGTATTTTGTATTGCAGTTGAAATGTCCTCTAATTGTGACTTCATGGGTGAAAATAAAGCAATCCTTCTTAACAGGAATATGTTGTCATTGAGGGCAATTCCAACAGTTGAACATTCCAGGGTTATTGGTGTTAATAATTACACTGGGTATACTCAACCATTTTTGGAACATTGCCTTTAAATTGTTTCCCCTTTTATAGGACATGAGCCAATAGTTTTGATTTATTTTTTACCAAAATGACCTTTGTCACCATACTGTCAGTTGAAAAAGTGGTAATAAAGACACAGTTAAAAATCCCTGATTTTGGGGTGTGGTTGAATTCTGGGTAGTAGTAAGGCTCAATCCCCTTACTCCAATTCCCACTGTTGTGGCAGATAGCCTTCTTATTTTCCAAAATTGGATTAAATATCTTTTGTTCTTGCTTATTCATGTATTCATATGTTAAGTTGTGTCATTTGGGTACTCTCGTACTTTAAACATGTCCTTCAACCTCTGACAAACATCCCAAAATGTTTTATCAACTATCACCATTCTTGCGTCCCAAGCAAATTGTCCCTTCACTACCTCTCTCTCTTGACTTAGCAGATGATAGCTGGCAAAGTGAAGGAAACGTTTAGAATAAGTGGGCTTTCTATAAATTTCGGATACAAATATCTGATTTGTTGTATCATTCATACTTGGAGCTTTTATCCCCGGGCCTCTACTGAAAAAGGATATGTATCCTACTAGACTAGCCTGGTCAACAAATATAAAATAAAATAAATAAAAAAAATAAATAAATTCATCAAGTTGGCCAATCTGGTCATAGTTACATTTATCAAACAAATGAAATCTAAGTCCTTCCCACTTAAGGTCATCTACTATAAACCAATGGAATATGTAGGAAAAAAGTAGTAACTGGACTACCAAGCCAAGCCAATATATTTTAATAACATCCAAACAATGAGATAAGCACTTTTAGGTTGATGCCCTTCATCAGATAACTTATACAATCATAAAGCCACATTTTAAAAGCATAATCATGCAATCAGCATTCAGTATTGATCTCTCTGCCTCTTAAAGGCTGGTTTTAAAGTTACAACCCTATTTAAACTATGGATTCTATCTGCCCCTAGTTCAATGATCCATTTGATTTCATTAAATTCAGTAATGTTGATTATATCACTACCTCTTCAGTCATATTGTTTGTAGCACCATAAACATAAACGTATGCCCTGGATTTTTCTCTATGTGCTGAAATAAGGCATTATATTTATTTTTCAAGTGTATTGCTGACAGATGTTTTAAAATTCTCTCCTTAAGTTTGCATTTAGTCTTGCCCACATAGAATGAACTACATTTTCTACATTGAGCTAAATATATAATGCTCTGTGTTCCACAATCTGCATAGTTATTCAAATAATAACCATTGTCTGTTGTAGGATGTACAAACAAGTTATGTTTTAAAATATAAGGGGAAGCTTTACAGTGATTACAGGCAAAAGTGCCTTTATGTTGATTAGCCCCTGCTCAACCTAGAGGCAAACTTGTTCTGCAAAACTGAGTGGACAGCCACAGTGACTACCAGGCTAAAATTAAAGCAATGACTGCAGTACTAACACATACAAAATTCTACTCAGTGCAATGGACACTACAGCATGTTTTTAGCATACTGAAGTAAAGGTTTTCTGGTGATCATCAAGGGTTCACAAACTGCTGTTGTAAATACTCTATTCAGGGAATTCAGGGAAGCGTGTTTAATGAAAATGACCATGGACAGGTACAGTAAGAATGAAGAAAGGGGAAGAAGAAACATGAAACAGGGCAATGTACATCAGATAAAGGCATGTCAATGTACATACACCCCAAAGACAACACAGTTGTAGCATGAACAGTAATCACATATGTGCATAATACAGTACATACTGCTGTTTACACCTCCTCTGTGTAGGTACATTCATATCATCACTCAGTTTTTGCATATTATATGACTGTCACACAATGTCAGATATCAATGGAGATGATTAGTTATGATATAAACACTGTGAGATGATCACCGGAGAGGACATTTAGCAAGGATGGTATATATAATAGGGTGTATGTGCATTATCTGAGGATGTACAAAATGAGTTGCTTGAACATGAATGTAATGTCAGCATAGGTCTCAACCAATAGTGACACAGAGAAACCGGAAAACAGTAGACAGAAGCATGCACAATCATGACCAATATCAGAATAATACCAATATTATTCTGTGACATTTACAAAAAAATATGTGATTGTGAGTTATTATACTTGATCTGTATGAACACTCTTGTACAATTGTAATGATTTGTCAGTCATCTATAAGATGATGTGTTAAGATGGACACTTTGTAATGTAGTTTAAATTATGAATAATTCTGCCTGGTTGTGAGGTTTGCATAACACATATATGCCACAATCTGCACTTGCAAGAATGTAACCCATGCCATCAATGTTGTCAATGAGCATCATGTTTTCTGGGTACATTACAGGAAGATGTATCACACGTGCATCCTGTAGAGCACCTTGAAGGGAAGTCTGGACTGTCAACTTCTAATGATTATGCATCACAAAGAATACTTGTGTACGACCAAAAAGATGTGTGTAAGTTAACTTTGGCAATAGTGATACACTTGAGTAAATCATCCCTGGAAGCTGCATGCTGAGGTACATGCAAAAGGGTGCATTGTACTCAATTAATGATGTGATGAGGGCTGAAAATACTCAGATTATGTTCTTTGATATGGATAGCATGCCCATACTCAGTAGTTGTCCTACATACAAGGAATTTGCCATCACTGTGGTCACATGCTGGTAGAAGCTCTGCTTTCTATTTTCCTCAGTAACCAGGTCATGTACCACTTGGTCTGCTTAAAGGGGTGTACTGACTATATTGCAATTAGCTTGTGCATTTGCTTTCAGAAACGGACTACTTATGTTTTTTGTCCATCTAGTGTGTTTCCATGTCTCTGGCAACAATCATTTGTGTGTGTTAATACTTTCTACAGTTTATCAATACCATTCTTGGTTTCATTAGTTGTCCACAAATTGCAGTCATCCAAAAAGTTGATTAGACAAAGGATGTCCAAGTTTGTCTTGACTCCTGAAACTTGAATAATGAACAGGAAAGGGCCTAGTACAAAAACTTGCTGTATGGACCTGCTCAATGGACTTTTGCTAGATGTGTCTTCTAACACTTTGACATTATTGTGCCTTGTCTGTGATCCACTTGTCTTCCCACTTAGTGATGTATGCATTTATGCCCACTTGAGACAGCTTCTCTGTAATATCTGAATGTGGATTTCTGTTAAATACCTTAGCCAGGTTAAGTTAGCTGGCCATGATGAGTCTTTGGTCTGCCTTACAGATGAGGAAAGTCAGAATTATGGGTCTATATATCCTTGGATCAGGTGATGGTCTCCCTTATTCAGATGGATGACTGTTGCTGCACACACTTCTGCCAGAACATAGGCTGTCTGGAAGCTGAGTTTAAGCAGGGATACAATTGTGCCAACTAGGTCAGGTTTTAAGTTATTGAAAAGGTAACCTGGCATGTTGTCAGGGCCCATTGATTTTGTGTTATTAGCCATAGAGACCACACAGATGAGATGTTCTCCTGACAAAATAAGCTGAATAATGTTTGTGTGCATACTTTGGGTGATGACCAGTGGGAATAGAGGGGGAGAAGTTTCATCCAAACTATCAGCTACCAGATTTTCTATTTTCTCCAGCTGAGTATGAACAGTGGCATCCACAAACAGCTCTGCACTTAGTTGTTTTTGCCCTTAATATCTCATACTTATTAAAAAAATGTTTTGTGACAACACCTCCAAATACAAGCTTTGATATGCATCACGTGCCACTCAATAGCACTTTTCACGCAATCATACAACTTTACCAATGTCATGTATTTACATCAATTGCATAACATATGCTTATGTTTTTTTCATTGTAAAGATGTATGTGAGTGGTCTGATAACATATATTGACACATTACCAATGAGTTGGATGTGGCTCATGCAGAGCAGTTACTGTCACAAATGCTTATAGCCACACAATGGTGCTGGGGACCACGTTTATATCACGCTATCCAAAGATGAAAATAGCGAACACTATTTCATCGGCCCCAAAACATCTAAACATGAAATATCGAACATTCTGAACAGCAAACTTTTTCCCATGGAAAAAAATTTGCTGCTCCGAAACACATACACACAATACAAGCACATCAAACAAACAGCAACCACACACATATACTTAAATTCCTACATCTAACGCTACACTAAACTAAACATGCACTACTATCTACCCACTTACCTTAACCCAAACCCTAATCCTAAGGTTTGTCACTATCACACACTCACCTAACCTGTGCCCTAACCCTAACTCACTTAAACCACCCCTAACCCTAAAGTCTGTCACTATCGCACACATGCCTAACCCACGCCCTAACCCTAACTCACTTAACCCTCCCCTAACCCTAAAGTACAAACAATTGCACACTTACCTAAACCCAACACGTAACTTTCCACCACAGCACTAAGAATAGTGAAGCCACGGAAACGGCCATCCAAATTCTTTCCTGAGGAAATAATTTGCTGTTCTGCTGCTTCACTCTTCTTGGTGTTCACTGAATAGTGTTCGGTATTAGAACATTCAAAGTTTTAATACTTCGATGTTCTGATATAGACTCCTGGGGACCACCTCAATAATCCTTGGGAATAGCAACACAATCACATATACAATGAATGCCCCAAGGCTGCAATTGACTCAGAACTTCCGATGTGTTTGTATATATCACAGCAGTACATGTGGCTGAAACAAGGCTTATGTTCCCATATAATCGATATGACTTTATATTGATGTATGTCACAGAGCATTTAATGATGGTAGGTATACATATGTACACATGTGCTGTAGTGCAAGTGTCACTATGATGGCTGAATGAGAACTGCACAGAATGTTGATATGCTCCAGTACAAAAACACATACCTGACTAAGCCAACAATATACATAATATCATCCCATCTCAAAAGTTCTCAGGAGACATATTACTAAAGCTGTTATTGAAGGAACATGTAATCAAATGAATGCAGCGGCCATCAATACATTACCTCACATCACAGATTGTAATACCCTTTTGTAGAGCTACTGTACATCCACACCTCAACATAGTGCATGTGCATGACAGCAACATTGACATGTGAAATGTTCACAGGGTCATAGGGCATTACTAGGCTAATGGCCAACATCACATAAAATCCTAGCCATTATTATACCAGTTACACTAACACTGATATATCTATATAATGGAGGATAGTTAGGTTATGTGTATATGCATGCATTTTTTGAATGCATCACATACTGCCTCTGTCCATATGTGACATCACATGTGCACCACCCCATGATAGAATTAGCAGTCACACATCCAGTATTCTGCAGGTGGCTTGCACAGGCTCATGGAAGGACTCTGCTTCATTATGTGTGTATGCATCTCTGAGATAAGAACATCATCCAGTCCTCTATAGGAAGGATGTCATGTGTCCAGAGGCAAAAAGGAGATGTTGGATTCATAGAGCTATTTTAAAGAATCTCTTAAGTGGTAATGAAATGAAAAGAGAATGAAATGATCATACAATGACTGTAATGTACCTCCAGCCACACACACAACAGCAGATGTTTGAACATTAAACCTATGTAGGTATAGAAACTGCATTCCATACAATGTAACACTAGCACCACCACATATGTCTGACTTTAACACTGTCATGTTGCACTACATACAGTATAATAGCATCCTTGAATGCTGAAAAGAAGATATTCAGAGGAGTGTCTGACATAGCTGTGGACTCACATGCTATTGTAAAATTGTGACAAGACTTATTATTGTATGAATACACACAGACAAACACCATTTGGCAGCAGGGAGACTAGAACCCCCTATCTAACATTCTACAGATCACAGTACTTAATGGAAGCACCACAGCACGTATTTTATTGTGTCAGACAACACTTTATAACTGATGACATCAACAGAGTCTGGCAAGAAGAAGATGGTAGTATAATTCTCCCACATGTTGTTCTAAAATGTGAACTAACTGCACACACATACACAAGCTGACCACAATGACATTAGAATCCCCATATTACTATCTGCAGGACACAGTACTTAACACATGCACTACAGCACATGTCTATTTTTTTATAGTGGCAGGCAACACTTTATAGCTGATGACATCAGAAGTCTCTGATGAGAAGAAGATTGCAGTGCGAGTGTCTCACATGATGTTCTGTAGCATGTGAACTAACTGTACACAAGTACACACTGTTTGACCACAGTTTGATTAGAACCCCTACCTCACTATCTACAGGACACAGTACATAATGCAATCATTACAACACAAGTCTGGCTTTTACAGTGACAGTACTTTATAGCTGATGACATCAGCAGTGTATGTTTGTGAGAAGATGTTGGGAGGCCTGTATAAAATGGTTGTGTAGACATGTACAGCTATCAGAATATTAGTTCTTCATGAGACCGGATTGCTTACAGTAGCATATAGATTCTTGATCTTCTGACTGTGCACACATGTACACCGTTTGACTGCAGTGAGATTAGAAGCCATCCTTAACTTGATGTACAAGCTAGAAAACACAGTACTTAATGCACGCACCACAGCAGAAGTCCAACTCTTAAACTGTTGCTGGACACTTTATGGTGGATGACACCATCACTGTATATTTTTGGAATGTTTCAGAGACTATATGAAATGTTTGTGTAGGCAAGTACGATTGGCACAATTTTAGTTCTCCATGGAACTGGATTACTGACAATAGGATACAGACTCAAACTCTTCTGAGAGTGGATTGCTCATAGTAAGATGCAGACTAATAGTCTTCTGACGCATGCACACACACACACACACACACACACACACACACACACACACGCACACACACGCACACACACACACACACACACACACACACACACACACACACACACACACACACACACACACACACACACACACTATATGCCATATAAAGGCACTTACTGAATACAAATCAGCACACTGCCATGTGCACATCACCCCACAACAAGCACATGGTTTTAGTATACTGTGTAGGATTTTTTGAATCCAGTAGTATTTGTCTTTAATCATATATACCTGCTTACATGCAATTTCTGAAATCACATTTATTGTGTTTTACTGTTATAAATAGCAAGGACTGTAAAAGACAACAGGTGGTACACATCATGTGCTGCTGTGGAATCTGATTACCATTTGTCTAAATTGGAGGGGTGGGGAGCTGTATGATAAATAAATAGAAAGTAACTTAAAAAAGAACAAAACTAGTGCAACAAAGTATAATATAGAACTGTATAGTAGTTGCACAACTTGTAAGTGGGCAGTGAAAACAGTTAAAGAAAATGTAACAAGTGGCATCTTTAGCAGAAAATAGTGCAGTACAGTACAATATGATACTGTATAACAGAGTCACAATATAGTTCAATACAGTGAGAACCATTACAGTTCACTAGTATTATAGCATGATACAATATGGTATTTTAAGAACAAACTGGGCACCGGGCCTGGATGCCAAAGACAATTAACCAACAATACTCTAGATGACTACAGTGTGGCAGACAGTGCATGCACAGCAGGCAGAAATATTGCAGGGCAGTAATTGCTGCAGTCTCAGGTATATGTGTATGACTGCAGGGACATAGCCAGAAATTTATTTTATGTGCTCACACCTTATGCTGTTACACCTACTATCCACTTTCCATTTAAAAAATGCACTCAACTATCAAAATGATGTCCTGTGCACTTCAGAAAAAGACATCCCCTGGGATTCATGAAGCTTGCGCCAGGTGCAGGCGTAGCATCGGTGTTCTAACACCAAATATGGCCACCGAGCAGTTCAGGTATGAGCTGTTTCCATGTGCACTACCTGTGTACGCTATGCCCGCACAACTCCTGAGCCCTGTATGCTAATTACCCCATGTGCAGCAGTGTAGCATGCAAATGAAGGTATGTAGAGATCCAGGAAGTGGTGCAGGCGTAGTGTAAGTATGCAGAAATGTAAACAGTAGAAAAAAGGTTTACATTTTTGCAAACATAAAATTGGAGCCATGACAGCTGACCAAACACATGTATTATATTGTTAATATATGCCAATGGCTACATATATAGCCATTGGCATAAAAAAACATATACAAAATATAAAATTAACATTTAATATATATAGTCGCACTATCGCGACATGGAAGCGCAGGGCAGCGGTGCGCAAAGGGGATCACAAGGAAAATATAAAAATATAGAATAAAACTGCAATGAAACATATCACAATTTCCCCATAATAGTCAATGGCAGGCATGCTACACCATACTATGGCGCAAGGGTTGCTAAGGGGCTGTGACAGTGTTATGCGCAGTAGCTAGGAATTAGTAGGCAATGCCATGCAAATGAGAGGAGCAATAGAGAATCACAGATTCCCCGCTGGTGTAAGGATGCACCTCACAGCATAGCGTTATAACACCGAGGTGTGCCCTTGAGATAAAGATGACATCAAGAGAGGGGTGTGTCGCCATTGCTGTGAGCACATTTGTGCATTGCTAAACCAGTTTGCCCCTAGCTAGGCAAAGCTGCAGGATAGGGGTGTGTTGAACTGGCCATAGCTATGCTTAGCTGAGAGTATACAAGGTAACCGGGTATGCACGTGAATGGAGATGAAAATGCGAGCAAACCTGGTAAATGGGTCTGTGCGGTGCTCACTACAGCTAAATCAGGAAGGATATAGGAAAGAAATAAGGAAATGCTGCAGCAGTGAAATTGGAGTACAAATTACTAATTAACACCTAGGAGCCTACAGTGGGCTATTGACAACAGCTAACAAGGCTGCAATCAGCTACATGCAGAACAGGAAAGGGGAAGGGCTGTACTGCAAAGAAAACAGTAAAGTGTCAAAGCAGAACAAAGCCGATTTGCAGTATATCAGCTACAACGCACATTTTGCCATGACTGTGTAGGAAAAGTACAAAACAAGAAAGACGGCAGGTGGATGCATGCTTGATAATGGGAGGGAATCCAGGTTTAAAAGTGAATTAAAGGGCAACAGATTAATCAAGGCAGGCAAGCAGATCTCCACAGTAAAGGCCCCACACTTGCAGTACTCATTGCAAAACCCATAATTAAGACACGCTGCAGCTGGAATAGCTCATACACACCCATTGACATTAGCAGCATCCATAGCACAATAGTATAAAGTGTGAAAGCACCTCACATACAGTTGTGTATTCCCATACACTCTGCACCAGTGGTGTATACAGATGGGGAACTTTTAGTATGTGTATGTTAGGGGCTGCCATAGCTTTGATCCACCACCATGTGTTGGAGACTGATTGTGGTGTGGAGGATGATGCACACGACCACCTCAGACATCAGAAGAGGAGGAGAGTGTTTATACCCAGGGTAACCTACCAGGGGCTACAGGATCTGGAGATAGTAGAGTGTTACAGGGTGGACAGGGACATCCTACAGCAACTTGTGGAGCTGTGTCGGCCATGCCTCAGAGCCAGAACAAACAGAGGGGAACAAATCCCAGTGGATACAAAGGTATGTGTAAGCCTGAGGATACTAGCTACAGGTACCTTTCAAAGACCAACTGGGTATATCATGGGGATCTCACAGGCATCAGGATCCAGGGTACTACACCAGTTCCTGTATGCCATGTTACCACATGTCAATGAGCACATATACTTCCCCCGAACGCAGGAGGAGTTGGTCATCAATATGCATCTCTTCCACTGTGTGGCAGAATACCTGGAGGTAGTGGGTGCAGTAGACTGCACGCACATACACATCCATCACCACTTGGTGAGTAGGGTAGGCGCTACATAAACCACAAGGGATACCCCTCCATTAACTGCCAGGTCATGTGCAATGCCCAGGGCATTATCATGGATGTGTGTGCTGGCAGCCCTGGAAGCTATCATGACTCCCACATCTGGCATGCCTCACAGCTGTATCAGTTATTTGGTGGGGGGAACATCCCAAATGGCCACCTGGTGGGGGATGCTGGCTATGCACTTGAACCGTGGATGATGACTCCCATCAAAAATGCACACACACCCATGCAGGAATGCCATAATGAGGCACACGCACAGACCAGAATCATCATAGAGCATGTGTTTGGGATGCTGAAATCATGGTTCCATTGCTTGGACATTTCTGGTGTAGCTTTGCAGTACTCTCCAGGCACGTGTGCCCACATCTTCATAGTATGTGCTATGCTACACAATATGGTCCTGTAGAAACAGCTGCAGCAGGGACAGAATAGTGAAGGCCCTCACAGCCCACCACCAATGCCAAGGGCCCCACAGGCACAGAGGTACTCAGACCACGAACACCCTGAGCCAGCCCCAGTAGGCAGACCAAGGCTTGCTCAGTATGCCCATGCCTTGGCAAAGAGGGAACATATAGCACACACACTGACAGTGTAGGCACCTAGGGACTGACACCTTTCTCCACCTGCACACACAGTAAAAATGGATGGCACACACACAACACTACCTGTAAATTGTCATGTATAGGCAGTCTACTGTGTGCATCCAACATAGGCGGCCCGCAACTATTGCACACACAACTGCCATCGGTACAAGGTAAGTCAACACCTGAACAGTAAATTAAGCTATCAGCATATGCTGATACTGTATGTATAGATTCATAGGTAGGTACTTGGCCAACTGCCAGAGGCCATTCATATGCCCAGCCAAAATGTGTCACGTTTTGCCACCCCATTGATTCATTAACTGTCCCTCTGTGGAGCAGAGCCAATGATGGGATCCTTGGGGTGCATCTACTGTTCCCCATCCACTCTTCAAGGTTTCTCTTTTAGAGTGTTAGTGAAGGGCTCTGTATAATGTAGTTAGGGATGTTGTTCCAAAGTATGGGGAGTGTCTGTGACAGGAATCTGTCCCTCCAGCATCTTCAAGTTATTGTTGTGGCAGATTTCAGCTCACCACAGTGTGTAGCTCACTGTGACATGTATCCCATAGGTGAAGCATATCCATTAAGCCTGAGTTTGACATGGCTGTGTTGGCCAGCGGTGATCATCTCTGGGTGAACGAGATGCCACTGAGTAAAGCAGGAGTTTATTCAGTCTGGCTGCATAGGCTATATGTTGGAGACCAGTATTCCACTTGGTGAGGTACATTCCTGGACCTACCAGCTGTTGGAAGTGTCTTCTGAGATACATCCCAAATGGGTTATTATACCTTATGATGGGACTGATGAGTGATGAGTAAAGGGGCAATATAACCCCAGTATGTCTCGATGGGAATCCTTTAGTAATCAGATGGCCTACATAGAAGGATGTCCTAACTACTGTGGAGATATGACTGTCAAAGGGTAGATCACTATCTACCTTAGTCCCCAGATACCCCATTACCTCATCCGTATTAAAGTGGCTGCCACTTATGTGTTAATATGTGGGTGCTTAATATTCCACAATGGAATGACCATGCAGTTAGTGGCACTTGACTGGAGGCCGTGACATTGACACCCTGTGACGGTCTCTATGAGGCCCCTTGAAGGATGTCTGTGTCAACTGGACTATCAATCATGGCTCCCAGTTTGCAGTCATTGCCAAACATGGTCTGCCGTAGTCCACCTGTGTTTGCCTGTACCTCTGAGAAGTATATGCCAAACAGTAGGGCTACTAGGACTGAGTCCTGTGGGACACCAGTCATGACTGGTCAAGAGTTGGACCTTGAGACTGCTAGTCGTACGATGTGGGTTCTGTGTGTAAGCTCATTGGCAACTCAACCTGTGATGTATGGGTGTATGTACAGGCTGGTGTGTTTATCAATAATACCTGAGTGGGGCATGGTATCAAAAGCCTTGGCAAGGTCCAGGTAGTATGTGTGAACCACCTCCCCTGTCATCTAATGTCTTGGTGACTGTATGTAAGATGTCAAACAGGTTCGGTAGGCATGAACTGCACTCAACCAAGCTGACCTGGGTTAGGTCACATGTTCGGAGGTTACCAATGTCTTTGTTAATGAGTGCCATGAGGATGCAATCTATACCATTGCAGACCAGGCTTGTCAGGCTTATGGGGTGGTAGTTACCATGGTCAGTTGTGATTCCACCTTGATGGAGTGGAATAACTGTTGCCACGTGCCATTGTATGGGCATGTAGCCTGTGGAGAGGCTGGAAAGCTTAATTAGGTGGGGGATCTGGTTGTCTTGTACAGTTTGCAAGATGCAGTCTGGGACAACATCTGCCTCCACTGGCACTGTGTTCTGCTGTTAGAGAGGCCCATTTCCACCTGTGTGTCTCTGATGTGTGGGATACTGTACCTTTCGGGTAGTGTTGTGGGCTCTTTAGGGGGGTGAAGTATGCACTGAATGTATCTGCAAGGATGTTGGCAATATAAGTAGGGTCAGCATAATTTGTGCTATATTTCACCAGCACAGTGCAAACCTGTGTGTCACCACTTAAATCCTGCTGATGCTAGCCTTGGATGATGTCATGAAGGACCTACATATCATACTAATAGTGGTCATGGATGTCTGCCCTTCGTGGGATTTGCTGTTTGTCTGGAACACTGTCCTACTTCTGTAGTATAGCCTGTTTATTGCAGAGGTCCACCAGACTGGTGTCCTTGTCTAGGAGGAGTGAGTCTTGGCTTACCAGTGATGGAATGATCCAAACGTCCATGTAGGTGCTTATAGACTGCTTTTGTAAATCTGTCTGTATCTTGAGCAGTGTTTCCCCTTAGTGTGGGGGCTGTGAAACCCCCCACCCCTGTCACTAGTAGTGTAAATTTAGCTGTAGGAAAGGTATACACTGTAGTATCCATGAGTGGGGGAGATGCTTGGGTGTGGAAACAGTGTATAGCTCATGGTCAGATCTAACCAGTGACCGGCTAACCTCTGCTGTGATGCACCTGTTGCTCATGTTGGTTATGACCACTTCTAGTATGTTTCCACCCCTCATTAGGAAGGTTACTACCTGATACAGGGCATATGAGGTGATAAATTCCAGGAAGCGCTGGGCCTGGAAGTGAGTACTGGAGTAAGTTTCCCAGTTAATGGTATGGTAGCTGACATTGACCAATGCCAGGGTGTGTGTTAGGACTGTCATGTTCTCCACTGTCTCCAGGTAAGTGGAGTGGTGGCCCTGAGTCATGGAGGGTAATCCGTAGCAGGCCACAGATAACATTGCAGTTGTGGCTGATGTTAGCTGCACATGGATGACCTCAGAGGTATCATGCTGCCCCACTAACCTGAAGGTGTAGGTATCCCTGATGAATAGAGATATACCCCCTCCATGTCTGTGTCAGTCCATGTTCTGTGGCTGAAATGTGTGGTATGGGTTGTAGTCTGGTAGTGCTGGTGTACTCTCAGGAGCCTTAAGACAGATCTCAGTTACTGCACAGATGTTGATGTTGTCCATCCTGAGGAGTGCTGTGAGTACATGCATGTTGTGATCACAACCCCTGGTGTTGAGTAGCATAACCCTTATTGATTCTGCTATTGTGCTGTTTACGGAGCTGGTATTCACCTTTGAGACTCTCCTAAATAAGGCACCATGAGGGTGCCAATAGCCTTGGCCAGTATTCCAAAGCCTAAAGTTGACACATAGGTCGGTATGGTATTGTTGCATGCATGTTCCCCATCTGTGTTTGTTTTTCATCTCTCCTGTAGGTAACCTATTGGTAAGCAATAGAAAGTCTTAACTTATACAAGTCTTCTAGCTTCCAAGATAGGCTTTTGGAGTGACTAAGTATCAGTGTTCTGTATGTTCTTGCTGTACTTAACTGTTTCCTGACAACATGGTGATTTCTCACTGTATATTCTGATCTGAAGGTCTGTTTATTCACATATTATGGCTATGATGGACTGCACTTTAGAGGTTCACAGATAGCCTACTACCTATATGCCCAAGGGCAATTATAAGCATAGCTACAGTGTGTTGGCTTTCTCTGCACCATTGATGAAGTAACTGAGTCTCTGTCAAGCATAGCCAATGAAGCAATTCCAGACAGAGTTGCTGGAAGCTGCTGGGCCTGGAAGTGAGTACTGGAGTAAATTTCCCAGTTAATGGTATGGTAGTTGACATTGACCAATGCCAGGGTGTGTGTTAGGACTGTCATGTTCTCCACTGTCTCCAGGTAAGTGGAGTGGTGGCCCTGAGTCATGGAAGGTGATCGATAGCAGGCCACAGTTTACATTGCAGTTGTGGCTGATGTTAGCTGCACATGAATGATCTCAGAGGTATCATGCTGCCCCACTAACCTGAAGGTGTAGGTATCTCTGATGAATAGAGATACACCCCCTCCATGTCTGTGTCAGTCCATGTTCTGTGGCTGAAATGTGTGGTATGGGTTCTAGTCTGGTAGTGCTGGTGTACAGTCTGGAACCTTAAAACAGATCTCAGTTACTGCACAGATGTTGATGTTGTCCATCCTGAGGAGTGCTGTGAGTGCATGCATGTTGTGATCACAACCCCTGGTGCCGAGTAGCATAACCTTTATTGATTCTGTTATTGTGCTGTTTACAGAGCTGGTATTCACCTTTGAGACTCTCCTAAATAAGGCACCATGAGGGCGCCAATAGCCTTGGCCAGTGTTCCAAAGCCTAAGGCTGACACATAGGTCGGTATGGTATTGTTGCATGCATGTTCCCCATTTGTGTTTGTTTTTCATCTCTCCTGTAGGTAACCTATTGGTAAGCAATAGAAATTCTTAACTTATACAAGTCTTCTAGCTTCCAAGATAGGCTTTTGGAGTGACTAAGTATCAGTGTTCTGTATGTTCTTGCTGTACTTAACTGTTTCCTTACTACATGGTGATTTCTCACTGTATATTGTGATCTGAAGGTCTGTTTATTCACATATTATGGTTGTGATGGCCTGCACTTTAGAGGTTCACAGATAGCCTACTACCTATCTGCCCAAGGGCAATTATAAGCATAGCTACAGTGTGTTGGCTTTCTCCGCACCATTGATGAAGTAACTGAGCCTATGTCAAGCATAGCCAATGAAGCAATTCCAGGCAGAGTTGCTGGAAGCTGCTGAAGACTGGAGTTGTGGAGGGTGATAGGGGCACTTAGTGATCTAAAGAGGGCATGTTAATGTGACAATTCAACACCATTAAATTTCACCAACAGGTCTCACAGCTATCAAACTGGAAAGGCTCTCCAACCCCCTGGCTGTATGGTTCTGGGACACATGATCCCAGGGGTGTATTTTCTGTTACCCATTCACACAACAAGATTTCTCTTGAAGTGTTTCAGTGAGGGGATATGCCTAATGTAGTTAGGAATGTAATGTATTGTCTCACAGTACATTTGTTATATGTTGTTATTTCAAGAGTAAGTGAAGCTCAGTGGGTTTGGGGGCCTCCACCCTTTGCTTAGCCTAGATTACACATAGAAATCATCTAAATAAGAAAAAGGCGGCAGCAACGTTAATGTCAAAAGTGTAATGGTTACAGCATCTGCATAGTATTTGTGCATTCAAGGTCCCAATCCCGATAAAGGCAGGGATGTTTATCATGTTCAAAAGTATACCTTAACTACAGCTTGCATGTATAGGTAGTAATCATCTGTACAATAAACATTTGAAACAACCATATAAACCCATGTGTGCTGGAGAGTACAGTCAACAGAGGATGTAATGTTATGTCAGCACATAGTGAGATGTTACTTCACTGACATGTATATATATCCAGAGTAGTTAGTGGATGTGGCCGTGTTTGCGTGCACAGCTTATATGTTACAAAGTTTGTTTAACTGGGTTTAGCCACTGCTATAATGTCACACAAACACTTTTAAACATGCTTACAACTGCTTAAATGAGCCTTATTCTGGAGTAACAACATTTGCAAAGCATCGCAGGTGTTGTACCCTGGATCACGCAGACTATAGTCATGGGACTTACCACTAAGCCAACTGAGGTGTACACATGTTTCACACTCTTGAGACGACACCTTATACCATATGCATTCCACTGTAATGATCACAAGTGGGACAGTCACTTTGTGTACATATGTACAGTACATTGTAATGTACTGTAGTTTGGGAACCAACACATTCCAGTCTACATATGTATTACTGTTTCAAATTAATACGAAATATATATATATATATATATATATATATATATATACGTCAGTGATGTCTGCACACACACACAAACACACACACACACACACACACACACACATATATATATATATATATATATATATATATATATATATATATTTATATATATATATATATATATATATATATATATATATATATATATATATATATATATATGTATATATAGTATACAGTTACATCAATAGCCATATGTATAAACATATATGAACACATTTCATGACACAGAAGCACTCCAAAGGAATTGGAGTTTACACAAAACACATGCAGCTCTGGTATTATAACTATTAATATTAACCTAATTCAGCATAGAAGGGATGGTTGTTGTGTATGTGAAGATTGGGGTGGGGGAGGAATGATGGGTAATGAAATCATGCATCAAGGAGGGCCTGGGTCAGATGTTCAATAAGTGAACTGGAGGGGTATACATGGAGTATGGGGCAATATAAAAAGGACACAGAGCAAGAACCTTTCTCATTCATAATACATCCTGTCATGTCACATTGCAACACCTAATTTCACAAACATATGAACATTAACATGTATCAGACATATGTATACCAATTGACTGTCACATTTGTTTTCAGTAGTGAGGAATGTCTGTTGTAAAATGTATATTCTAAACACCATAACATTTGTACATATCTCAGATGCCTTAGCGGTAAAGTCAGTGACTGTGATGTTCATGGTCCCGGGTTCAAAGGCTATTAAGTTGTTTTGAGGGTCAGAATAAGGGTTGTTGGATGCAGGTGGATTTAAACACTCAAGCAGTTGTAAGCTGTTTTCCATGGGTTTCTGCGATCGTAAGCAGTGTTGAAACATGGTAAATGGAGAAGAGTTTAACAAGTTTAACCTTTGCTTAACATCACGCAGACCACGGTCAAACCTGCTTACAACCGCGTAAATGTGCATTATTCACACTTTTCCTACCAGTGCCTAATTTGAGAGGTAAAATAATAACACCTTCCAGGATTAGAACCCACAACCATGTACTCCATCCTCAGAGTAACCTAACACTAAGCTACCTGGGATGCACCTATGCAAGCTGTGTATGCAGACAGGTTAAAACACAAAAGGGAGGAATGTGTGGAAATAGGACAACCCGCCATGTACCCAATGAAAGTTTGCTTATGTATGTATATATATATATATATATATATATATATATATATATATATATATATATATATGGGTCTACTTTAGTTGGCCGAAACTCCAGTTCGCCGACGTGCAAAACACCGAGACCAAACAACCGAAAACACACAATACCGACAACTCACAAAACCGAACACCATTACACCGACACACAAAATGTAAACTACACATTACACACAATTACATATCCACTAACCTTAACCCAAACCCTAACCCTAAGGTCCGACACTACCGCACACTTACCCTACCCGCACCCTAACCCTAACTCACTTAACCCACCCCTAAACCTAAAGTCCATCACTATCGCACACTTACCTGTCCGCTCCCTAACCCTAAATCCCTCACTATCACACACTTACTGAGTCGCGCTCACACGTTCCCCATGTCGGTCTTTTCGGCTGTCGGATTTCACCTTGTCGATCACCTTCGCTTTCAGTCGCTTGGTCTCGGTCTTCATGTGTCAGCGAAGTGGCCTCGGTCAACTGAAGTAGACCCATATATATATATATATATATATATATATATATATATATATAAATATATATATATATATATATATATATATATATATATATATATATATATATACATGCATGCATACATGTGTGTAGAAAGCATCCAAAGTGTTCATATCTGAGTATAAATTGGACCATAGCAATCATACATTCTGACCCACCCCCAAACAATATAAACATAACATATGAACAGTATATGCCAATACACTATTACAAATATGTTTTATGGACACAGTCACCAACACAACTGCCATGACTGCAAATATCCATGACAGAAATACACAGACAGCTTTCATTTTGCAAAACTTTATTACATTCCAATGTATTGCCAAAAGGATTCAAGGACTAACAGTACCTGCATGTTATACAGGAAGCATTTAACAGTGCCTTAATGAATCAGCCTACAATTACCATAGTATTAGTCCACTAAGGGATAGGTGTTCACATAGGGAAAGAACACCCACGCACATATAGACGTTGTATAAAAGGGGTTCCTACACACCTGCATGTGCTGTGTACACCTACCAACATCTACCCCACAACCAAAATAATTACATCAATACATACTGTCATACCATAACCAATTATTCAACTACTGTACAACATCTGCTGAAACCTTAACATACCTGGACACAGACACACTAACATGGCCCTATGTGAAATTCTTGCTGTTATACAATTGAACATTGTTTGTCATCTACTTCTCTGGAGTACAGGCCAACACTAAGGGACTCTGGCTAACAAAGTTTACAGATGACTGCAAACTGGGAGCCATTATTGAATCCTCAAATGATGTGGATATTCTTTAAAAGGGCCTTACAGAAACAGATGCCTGGTGCCAGAGCCATGGGCTCAAGCTTAATGCCAAGAAATGTATAGTTATCCCCTTTGGAAAAAAACATGTACCCATGAATTACCACATAGGTGAAAGGACACTAAACATCAAAATTATGATGAGACACTTAGGGACACAGGTGGACAGTGGCCTCACTTTCGATAACCACATCACCACAACAGTCAGGAAATCCTTCTATGTGACACACCTCATCACTAAGGGCTTTTCATCCAGAAAAAAAAGGAGGTCATTGTCCCACTGTACTCATCCCTCATTAGACCCATTATAGAGTATAATGCCCCGTTTGGTATGTACCAAAAACACGACATCTGCAACAGCTGGAAAGGCCACAGAAATACCTCACTAAAAGAATCACAGGTCTAAAGCAGATGCCATATTCTGACCATCTAAAAAAACTCCAGCTATACTCTGTGGCATATCGTCTACTCAGAGGCGATCTCTGCTTAACATACAAGGCCATGTCAAACCCTGAGCTGTTGGACATGCTCCACATAAAGAAATCTCAATCCCTCAGAGCCACACGCTCCAGGGATCTAAACCTTGTCATCACAATGAACAAAACATGCTGGGAGATAGGTTCCTGACCCAGAGACTCCTCATAGTCTGGAATAGACTGCCCATACATGTCAAGCAGAGCACCTCATTGGCCCTCTTCAAAAGGGACCTTGATGATTGGATGGGAGATAGGAAATTCACCCCGAGGATCATGTCAGTCTCCCTGCTAGACAGGGATCCAGAGAAGTAAATATTGTTGGAAGAAATATACAGGGAATTGTTATGGCTAGGCTTGCATAGGCCCTAGGGCCGATAGCCTAGTACCAACCTATGAACTTATGAACCTATGAACAGCTGCTGATGTAACAGGGTTTGTATGAACCAATCCTGTTTCAGAGGGTTGAAAGGTTCGTACACCAGGAAGTGTTACCGAGTACTGATTATCAGCACAGTATGGTACACAGTAACACCAAACTAAATATGTCTGGTAAGCACACTGTAAACCCCCTAACATTATATGCATAGCTATGCAGCCTTGAGCTGGTCAAACAACCTGGCCAGACTGAAACATATGCAGAATTATTAGGTACAGACAAACCCTGCACAAGTAGCAATGTTCAGAAATATAACAGTAGTACTCACATTTAGACCAAATCCTCTAGGCGTTACACACAATATATTACTATCCGTCTCCATACAGCTGTTGCAATAGATTCAAACAACACTTCCATGCTATCTTCCTCACAAGTAAGGCAAAGGGACAACACCCAAGAGGAGTACTCAATTATACTCCACTGTTGCCATGGTATTGGCTAAGGCAGTAGCAGAGCAGCTGATGTGCATGTAATTAGCTACTTAGGAACACCAACTGGTTATTGGGATAGCACATGTTACTGATCTGTAACTATAAAAAGTGCCTTGTCGCACATTCAAACCATCTGTATCTGCGTGTAGGACAGCACAAAACACTGAAAGACAAACCAAAAACGAGTATTATACTAGTCAATAATACCTCCAATTACTATGAAGATATGCATAACATGTAGTATGTCTGTGTATGTAGTACCTGTTCTGTAAGAATTACAGTGTAATCAATGCATATAGTGGAAATAGCTATCTTCTAGCAATGTATTGTTGAGCAGTTGTAATGCTTGTAGTATTCTATGTGTGTACTGCTGTAGGTCATAAGGCAAACTCCGCATACACCACAAGGGATGATATGGGCTTGGAACTCACCAATTCACTTCCAGCCACTGTCAGTGTCAGGATTGGTCCAACAAGTATGTGCTATAACAGGGGATAGTATATGTCAATATATTGTAACAGTCGACATATGTATGGGTGTATAAGTAAGATGAACATGTGGGCTTACTGTGCACATATGGTGTGCATTTTGAGATATTGTGTCAATAACTGTGTAATGTACAGTATTTTAGGCAGATCTGTATTCCATTCTACATAGCAGTTCTGTTATGTTATGCAAACAGTAGTTATGTCTATTGGCAATTACAATACTCAATAACATATCATTTGTCTTCATCTGACAGTTTAGCAGCATGATAGCAAAGATAACTGGAAGAGCTAGGTAACTATCAATGCACATAACACATGTAGTATCCACCTCTCTAGTATCATTTGCAAGCAATGACAGCTGTGCATGTGTACATGTTATGCAAATGTGTAGTGATCCTTGTTACAGGGCTGGACCTCTCTAGTATCATTTGCAAGCAATAACAGCTGTGCATGTGTGCATGTTATGCAAATGTGTAGTGACCCTTGTTACAGGGTTGGACCTCTCTAGTATCGTTTGCAAGCAATAACAGCTGTGCATGTGTACATATAATGCAAACATGTAGTGACCCTTGTTACAGGGCTGGCCAAATGGCTATGTGCACACCTGCATAGAGTGGATATTGAGAGTAGACACACTGGTTGAACTACCAGGTTTGTGTAGCCTAACTTCTCATTGCCAACCTAACAGCCGCTTGCACATACTGCATGTAAGGTAGTGCACAGTACTGGTAATGAAACAGGTTGCATATCATCTTTAACTCCAGTGTAACATCTGCAGTAGGAGTGTAAGATGTAGGAGACAGCTGCCCATGTGTAATAGCTGCTTCATAGGTGATGGCTTACACTATCTGATAATATCCTGATCATGTTGATAGTGGCATCAGAGTCTATTGATAAATGACTCTGTTTGGAGAGTGGGTGTCTGTATCCAACAGAGATCATGGTCCTGGTGGATATGTGAGTGTATACCCAGAGAAGGAAACAGACCTGTGGACACTTGCATCATCTGTAATCAGCTAACAGGATGTGATGTGCTCCTCAGAGGAGGACTGCTGCTAAAGGTAGCTACAATGTTTCTGTAATAGCCAGAGTTGTCACGTCCATATTTACATGTGAGCATCACTGTCTAAAACATCTTCATAAGCAATAAGTAGACTAAATACAGTACTTGGTACTTGTAGTACTGAATGCTCACACAGGCATGTCCACTAGTCAGCTGCTGGTGTTTACTAATGTCAGCTTTGTGTATGTGGCCATCCTGGGGGAATGTAATCTCTATGCCATGTACACTGCCAAACCCACCTAAAATCATGCCCCACACATTGTTTGGGATGCAGCTAGAGGGGTGAGCTAGGAGGCAGCCCAGTCTACAGCCATGACTGGACTGGACAGTCATGAGGTGTAGGTTAACACATGCATCTCATCATCACAACCGACACATACTCTTACCAGAACACAGTAAGGACACACATTACCAGAAATCACACACATTCACAAACACTTCTAAGTATCTGGCCAAATAAGTGACCTCCCAAGCTGGAAGAGGCAGACAACGAAATACACAAACTGTATGACATAGTTTGTATAATTGTGCCCCACTTCAGAACACGTGGCTGGAAACATACCAAACAATACTCATTTGTGAATGCAAACTATAGCACTATGTTACACACCAACCTATACGAGGGCATACATACTGTCAGCTGCCTGCCTGCCATGATTAGCCACATACCCATACATTCAGACCACCTTTTGAACTATACACATGGCTTTGGCATATTCCATGTAGTTGTTCAGGACCTGTGATGTAGTAGCCTGGACTGCATGGAAACACGTGTAGGAACTCTCAGGTCTTGTAGCTCATGCAGGTATGTCCCAAGGCCTGGGTATCATTCTGCCATTGGCCAGAATGATACTGCAGTACAAGGACAAAAGGATTGTATTCCACAATTGTCTAGTGTAGTGGTGCAAGTCAAAGGGTATCCAGTATCTGTCTGCTTGGGATAACATGGTTGACAGACCTTGATGCTTTGCCAGACAGGGCCTGCACCTGTCACCTGTGGGAATCTGGATACTGCGTAGGGCTCATGCTTCCCCCATAGTGCCTTCATCATGCACAGTTCAAGTGAAGGTCCACTGCTGTTACAGGGACAGCCAAGCAATAAACTGCGGGTCTCGCTACACAATGATACATGTCAGAAACACTATATGGACACACATATGTCAATTCCTAACATGGAGAACATATTTGTGCAGTGGCTGAGACATGTTTCAATGCTCCAGAGAGCACACCTGCATGAAAATGTTATAACACATACCTCTCCTCTTGCCCATTATCCTTTATTGGAACACACGGACCGCAGGTGTGTCTATATTCCTGAAGGATATGTACATCCCCACGCTAGTTGCACTTGCATAACTTCAGATGTATTATGCTGAGCAACTACTTTTGTGCCAAAGTGGAATTCAAATTGCACCTTGCGACAGATCATCCACCATGCCATGAATTTCCCAACTGTCATAATGTGCCGCAATGGGGAAGATTAGGTCTGAGACAGAAAACCATAACAATGGCTACTCTCATCTATTCCATTATGAACTGGGAAGACTCCTCATGCAACAACACCTATGCTCAATGCATGATGGATTCCATCAACCCCAATGACCTGGATCACAGTGGTCACACAAACAGGGCTAACAGTATGCTACACATAGTCAGTCTCCAATGTCCATGTTATGTTTCCTAACAGCAGAGTGGTGACTGTCATGGCACCCATGCAGATGGACAATGCATGTGCAAATGCTGAATCCTACACAAATTAACCTTAAGCAGTCGCAAACGTGCAGTGATTGTGCCATTGAAACAAAACCAGGATTCAACCAAACACAAACAAGAAGGCAAACTGGTGGTACCATGCTTTAAACTGTACCACAGAAAGTAGTAACTGTTGCTAGAGTGAACACACATGAGTGTAGCTGATCCCTGGTCAGCCTCAGTAAGATGCAGATACACCATATAAAACCACACAAAGCTACTGTGAAACTAATCAGCCACATATTATGAGGCCAAGCACAGAGCATTCTATAGCTGTACCATTAATCGTAGTGGCAAAGACAAGACCTGTCGTGCTGCACAGCACTATGGCATGGGAAGTATTGCACCTACAGAAATAGCACATGTTCATCCAGATAGGGTCTTGGAGAACCTAAAACCACTCCCACCTCCCCCCAACAGGTACACGTAGTAATATATCCATGTACACTACAGGGCCCCTGTAATAACAACTATGCAGGTACAAGCTGCACTCTCTAAAGCCATACATACAGCTTTCTTGGGACCTGTCAACATCCCAGGGTGTATCCTACACAAATGTAAGAACAATCATCTACCCACATACACATAATGTTCAATCATAGCTCCATGTCAGGCTGTGTACACACCGAATGGTGCACAGCAACAGTTATCACACCCCACAAAGGGGGAGACACCATTGATAATGGGAAATAGTGCACAACTACCCTGCTGAGTCTGGTCTGTAAGGCCATGAACTGTGATCAATGTATTTGATGTACTCAGCACAGATGTAGATGACAGTAGGGTTGATTCACAGTGCATATCATGACCTTGCCAGGTCGTAGGACACCATCACCCATACTGTGTTCCAGCTACACTCAGTAAACTAGGTGTATACTCCTATGTCACAGGAGTGGTTGCCAACTGGACTGCTGGCAGAACCAACACTACAGAAGGTGTCTGACTAATACACTCACAACAAACCAGTGCCAGCCACAGTAATACAGGGTTCATTCCTGGTACTTCTCCTCTTTGTTATCTATACCACACAGACTGACACAGAAGGCATCAGCCTAATGATGTTTGCAAATGACTATGAACTAGGAGCAATAGTTGACTCAATGTGTGCTGCATTCAATATGCAGAAGGGCCTTTGTGTGTCAGATGTGTGGTGTATGACGTATGGCCACAATCTGACAGCTAAGTATTGCATTGTTATCCCCTATGTTAAAAACCCTGTATCCATGAACTACCACCTAGGCAGTGGTCAACATAATGGCAACTGTGTGTGTATGGGATGCAGCTGGACAGTAGTCTTTCCTTTGATAGTTTCTTCACCACACCAGTCAGGTAGTCATATGTGGCACCCCTAATCATGACAGGGTGCCATCCAGGAATATGGAGATAATTGCTCAGCCATACGCAACACTCATGTGACCCATAATAGATCACATATTCCCTTTAAGGGTTATTGCCCATGTGTAGATGGCCTACACTGCCCTTCCTAATCCCTAGTTGCACTATGTAGCATGCAGCCTACTCTGAATAAAGCCATGTCCAACCCAGAGGTGTTGGACATACTACACTTAACACATCCTGATCCCAAATAAACACATACTTCGTGGACATCCACCTTTCTAGTACAAGGATCACAACATGCCTGACAGATCTCTGTCCCATACAGTTAACATACTCTTGCCATACTATGCATCCCTGTCCAGTAAAGCTACACATTGCCCCTCTCTGTGACATGGTGTGATGACCGCATGCCAAATATATCAGTAACCCTGTGGATCAGTTCTGTGGCACTGCTTGAACTGGCCACTGAAACTTACCTGTCTGTTGCCTACAGCATGGTAACCTGTCTGCCTAGGATCATAAATGGCCCAGGGCATATAGCCCACTAGATCACTATGACCATACATGCATAGTTAATATCCAACCCTGTAAATACAATCAGGCTACCTATTGTCCCATGTGTGACATGTGCAACACAGGCAATACATGGCAAGATGTACACAGCTGTACAGTGCCATGTAGATGTATATGGCAAAACACATACATGCTTGCAAGTATGCATGGTCACAGGTCATGTCCCTAATGGCTATGTATGACTATATATGTGACATATACACAGCATTAAGGCTGATTGCATTAATGTGAACACATCCAGGCATGTGCTGATAGGTAAAGACACCAGTACAGGCAAACAGACATGTCTACCTCAAGACAACATCCACATGGAGTATGAGCAATGTCATCACATGACACACACACACATATATGGCGATAACATCACATCACCAGTAAGTGTCAAATGTGTGTGACTTATGCATATCAGTGGTGTTGGTGTCATGTAGATTTGCAAAGACTTATTTGTAATCTTAATAAATGTGATGCACTGGTATGTTCAGCTGTACTTCTGTACTTCTCTGTGAGTTACTGTGACCTGTCTCCATCATTATGTCTTCCAGGTATGCCACATAGCAGGATGCCAGTGTACACCCACTTGGAGGATGAGGTCCTCATCCCATACCTCCTCGACAACCATACAACACTCTTCAGCCATGTGCCACAGGATGCACAGCAGTGGGATGCCCTGTGGGAGGAACTCTGCAGGAGGGTAAATGATGTTGACGGTCACAATTGCACCTATCAACAAGTGCGCCGACACTGCACTGACCTCATAAGACGGGAAAAACAGCGTGCTAATGCAATTGCCAGGGAACAAGGTGCAACAGGTGGGGGACCACTCACCCAGCCCCCCACTCACATGTCCCGAGGAGCTACTGGCCAACCAGGGGACACCTGCAGACCTCCATCCACAAGCTTTAGCTGGTATTGTGGAGGTGGGTGTCTCTCAACCACCAAGCCTGTTGTTGCCTGGTAAGTCAGTACTGCACGTATAACACAACTATATTTCACATAGTTACATGTGTTACTGTATAATATGTAATGTAATATCATATGCAACGCATGTATGCACACATGCCACATACTATAGTCTGCTGCTCTATGTATGCACAGATGTGCATACTCCACAGTATAGCGTATTGTACTGGCTTATGTGCTAACATGGACATTGCACCCTGTAGCTATCACACAGTTGTGGATAATGATCTTACTGCTGTGACACTCCTGTTTAGGTACCTCTGGCATTTTGCAGTGACAGCAGCCTGTGTCAGGTGAGATTGTTATTATTTACCAGGCTTGATAATGCACAGATCATATTAATTGCATGTTATCTGCCATAACACACGTACACATAATGTATGGTGGTCCTGTTAATAGACACTGGTCAGACCTGCAATGCATCACAGTGGTTACCCATGTGAAACAATTGAAGACTATATGAAATGCCTACACTAAACCTTCCAAACTGTCATTACCAGATGTGTGGACAACTGTGAATACAATGGTGGAGGTGTGTTTCACTGTAGGGGCAGGTACTACATATCAACATTACACATGTTGGGAATACAAACAGTACTGTACAGAGAGCATATGTGTGCACATACTCTAAATGTGTTGGAGCTGGAGTATGGCTGGCCCACAGGATACACCCTTGTGGATTATACCCTTGCTATGAATGTTACACAATGTCATGTGCTATCTGACATGTCCATGACATGTAGTGGGCTGACTGCAAGACTGTTCAGCTATCCTGCAAAACACGATATCTCACATCCCATACATAGCACCCTTTGTCTGCATAACCCTGTCCTCAGTGGAGCATATGACATCTATTCGTGTATGTCATATGGGATGACAATTACATATGAAATAAGATGGCCATCACAACCATTGGACAGAACATGTGTACACATGGCCATGGAGGATGGCCAGAGACATGAAGCAACACACAAAGTAGAAGTGATGTACATGTGTGTACACCCTGTTGTACATTGGCACAACACAATACAACTATGGCCTTTGTGTAATGGTGATATTGCAGATGTGAAACACTAAACATCATACAGACTTGTGCACAGCTTGTGTAGGCATAACATGAAACCACCACATAACATGTCTTGAACATCTTGAGTGTGCCACAACATAAAAGCATTCACCTATACAGTATCTAAATACATACATGTGTTGCATCACATACACATAAAACCACATCAGGCCACAGATACAGTACATTCACCTTGCTGGTGTTAGACATCACTGTCATGCCTGCTCTTCATGTGTGTGAGGTACACAGATGGCATATGGGACATAGAGTACTGCTAAGTTAGCCATGTGTGGGCATAGAAGCCAGGCATCAGTAATATGGTTGCACATGTGCAGGGGCATCATCCATATACCATTCTGTGACCTGTGTCACACATTCCACATTAGGGTTTAGTGTGTATACACCTCAGTGACGTGGGTTACATTCCACATTGGATATGTATTGTATGTGAACATAGTCATGACTATGAACTGTGTCAGTAGCTCACACTGTATAGCAACTGTGAAGCCACATGATGCCCTGCAATGGCTATGCACATCAGCTCAATGTGCAGTATGTCACTGCATATTTGTAGGGTGGGCAGACAACACTGCATCAGCTGAAGGCCTATGTTAGTATAACATGTCCCTGCATTGGGACACCATTACCGTACTGTAGATTGGAAAGGACACCATAGTGTTACACATGTATGCATGTCATTCAACACATCAGCAGAAGACATATCATACTATATATGATTGTCAAGGTCATACGCCACACATCAGGCTGGTGTACTGTAAACCTGTGCTGGTCTGTAGCCCCATTACAAAGTAGGGACAGCCATGTCAAACATGTGGGTACAGCCACATGACAATATCTGTAGACTCAGCTCAGGGGTAGGCGGAATAATGTTGAACAGACGTGCACTTCTTTGGGGGAGATATGCAAACTAGGGCTCAGGAAAACATAGTATGCAGTTGGCATACCCTTCTGCTCATCTCCTCACACATAGGGGCGGTGGCCAACACAAAGCATCAATGGCAGATATACAAAGGTTAGCAATGGTCTGTTAACATATGGTGTATGTTGCACACACCATGGAAGTGCGGTGCAAAGCTGCAAAGTGCATGCATTGTGTTGCAGGTATGGGGCATAGGCTGCTAACACAAATGGTGCAATACAGGTATGTATGCTAACTATCACTATAATTGTGTAAGGCGCATGCCGTCTGCTATAACACATGCATGCTGTTGTGTGCAACTCAGGGATGTATGATAACTACCACTATAATTGTCTAAGCTGAATGGCATCTGCCATATCACCTGCATGTAGCGTGTGTCTGTGTGTCTGTGTGTGTGTCTGTGTGTGTGTGTGTGTGTCTGTGTGTGTCTGTGTGTGTGTCTGTTTGTGTGACTGTGCATGTGTCTGGTATAACTTGTAATGTACAGTTCTTGTCTTCCCATCACAGGTGTTGATGTAGGTGCGTTGCCCTCCTTCGGCCCACCTGATGTTAGTGTCCCCACAGACTTTAGCAGTGATGATGATAGTATGATTGAGGCACAGGCAGGGTTGTCAGTGGCTGAATATGTGCCATTGGTTGCCATTCCACCTGTATCCCCCTCATCCTCGCACACAGTTCCCCTGCCTACACATACCCCATCACCACTGGCCATAGAGGAAGGACAGTTGGTGGGTGGTAGCATGGAACAGGGAAGTGTGGAGACTATGGAAAGTGTGCCTGCACACCATGATCCCAGTCAACTGACTGGTGATGCCCCACACAGGCATGTACCCAGCTCTGCTCATAGGAGGACCACTGGCCAACTATTCCCCTGTGAGACAAAGCACATCAGCGGGAGTCATCAGGCGCATGTTTCGGGCTGTAATGGAAGCACAGACACATGCTAAATGGCACAACAGAGAAGGCCTGAGGCTTCAGAGGGCTGTTGTTCATTCATTAACTGACAACATCCAGGCACTTGCAAATGCTCACTATCATCTTGCAGATGTTTTGGATAGACGATTGGGTGACATGGTGGGAGTCCTTGACTGTGTGGCATGTCAATCCTTGAGCGTGGAGTGTCTGTGCTGGAACATCTGGTGGGAGTGAGGCATCGGGCACGTGGACGTAGGTCAGCTACATCACCTGTTGAAGGACTACGTGAACATGCTACTGCACATGCCCGCTCCTACAGTGGTGGTAGCAGCAGCAGAGCAGCTGGTCGTCTGCAGTCCACACCAGGACACATCTGGCCACATGCATGTGGTCCTGGACTGCTCCAACAGGGACACGATTCCAGTGGACATGTGTCATCAGACAGTTCCCAGTCTGGACCTCTGCCTGATAGTGGCCGTGTAACACCTGGCAGGCGCAGGTCACATGGCCGTGGCCGGACACCGTGAACTGTGAAACCTGCCTTGTACAGTCTGCAGCCTTCAATAATACCCCTGTGTAGGCCAGCCACATTCCAGACCTGTGTGCATGCATACACACACACACACACACACACACACACACACACACACACACACCGGAAACAAATGTAGGGCACCTCAACACACACACACACACACACACGCATAACATCCACACATGCCCAATGATATCACAGGCCCTAACACACACACACATGATGTCATCCAATGGTGCAGCCTAGGTCTCTGACAAACATTATCACCCTGTGCATATGATGATGCCTGTGCCACATCCCTGTCATCCACACTATCGGTGCAGGGACATACTCATATGGTCTGATGCACAGGGTGAACATACTAGGTAGAAAATTGTAGATTAATATTCTTGAGTAGTGTTGACAGGCAGCAGAAATACCATGTATTACAGTTTTAGAATGCATTTTGTACGTTTGACAGTATGTATCATGTGTAACGACACTAACAACATGTTGATCTTGACCTTCTGCATTACTCTTTCAGATGTAGTTGCATGTGACAGAGGATGTCGGTGTTTGCAGTTAGTGTCCCATATGTACATGTTGACTACTCACAGGTCTGTATGGCAATACCTGCATGCACTTTGTAGCTTCCACATCACAGTTATAATCTCCCATGTTTCAATTATGTTTACTGTTCTAATGATCCAAGAGCATGATAGCTGTGTAGTAAGCTACTGTGTTCAGAGCCATCACATCCATAGTGGGTGACATCACAGGTATAGTTACCTGGAGTGGGGAGGAGGTAAAAGAGTGGTATGGCGGTTGACAAGAGTAAAGGCCAGTGGAAATAGTGGCTTCGCATTGGGAAGCAGTAATACCCACTGCCATGACAGCATGCAAACACAGACATGCCCACACACTCAGGGATTCACAGACATACTAACACACACTCTGACACACACACCCAGTTGCCTGTGTTCAGATGAGAACCCCTGCCTATGTGCATATCATCATTATAGTACTATGCAATTACAAGACACGCCACAGAGATTACACATGTACGGGTAGTCGGGATGGCCCAAGATCAAGGACATTTACAGGGATACTACAGTGCAGTGAGTGTATGTGGGGAGCGGGGTCCATCAGTAGGCTATGTAACAACAGGTCACACCCTAGGGTGTACATGTCAACAGGCGGTTAGAATGCCTGTCTAAGACTGATGATATCAACAGGGATACTAGATTGAATTGAGTGGATGGGGGAGAGGTCATTAACATTTCACTATGGTAAAATACAGCCTCACTCCAGGGACCGGACAGCCCTACACATGGACAGCCACACACGCACACACACACACACACACACACACACACACACACACACACACACACACACACACACACACACTGTGGCATTCACAAAGATATACACCTATGTCACACACATACAGACACTTGACATGTGTGAGGTTTAACCACCTGCCTATGCCTTTCATTCTACACTTCACTCTGTACTGATGTCAACAACAGTGCTCAGGAGAGTGAATACATGCGGGATGTATTCCCAACCATACGTGACATATATGGACACACACCCACACATGCCAGTACTGTGAATCAAACACCTGCCTATCTCATGATAGATATTACAGAAGTACAGCACTATCACATTCACTACAAAGCTTACTGACTCTTTCCTTTGCCAACTATGCTGATATATGCACAATATATGCACAGGGGAGGTATTACTGTTACAGGTGTCAAGAGGTTTGCCTTCAGTCTCACCCTTTTTGAATTCTACATTGTCTGTCTTCCACTTCAATTAACTAAACTGGACCTTAGCAGTTACACAGGTTATTGTAGGAATGGTTGTAACACACCAGTGAGCTGTCCTCAGTAATCATTCATCTGCAAAGTAGCCCCACCACTTAGTAGTCATGTCCAAACATTTGTCCATATCTCATGTACAGCTTACTGCACTTAAAGCATATCACCATATACAGTTGGCAATGTTGAAACTGTATTGCAACAGTATGATGTACTAAGACAACAGTCGCCTTCAAACATCCGACACGGCACACACATGGAGTCTACACAAACATCAATACATGTACACATATGCTGTCTACATCAGTACATACACTAGCAGGTCAAGAGGATACATTCCACACCTTCCCCACGTCATGTGTGAAACATAGCCGAGCATTATACCATAATGGATGTTGTATTCATGTACTGGAAGGGTACAACCACCTTCACTGAGTAGCCAAGTGTACATATATGACAACAGCACATATCAGCAAGACACACACAGCATTATTCCATGTCATGCTCCTACAAACTGTTACTTGACAGTGCCATGGTGAAGCCAGGGCACTGTAATGGTCAACAGTGAGCACATCATATTTGCCACAGACATCTCATGTTTACTGGAAGAGTGCCAGGAGTGTGCTCTGTTAGGATAGGCAGTACACTCATTCAAGCATGTGCAAGGTCTGTGGCTTGTAAACATCTCACTCCAGCACGTACTGGCTATTTTGGTACTAAGGCTAATGTCCAGACAGCACACAGCATACATGGCTTGCAGTTGTTGACATGAGGTATATGTAGGAGCTGTGGCCACACATGGCTGTACATGTCATGAACATATCACCTGTGACTACTCAGGAAAATACAGAGCAGAGCTGGATTTCCCTGAGTTTGTCAATACAGGCCTTGTGTAAGTCCTATGATCCTGTTATTTGGGTGTGTTTGTAGGCATTGCATTAGGTGGACATGTCTAATGACATACATGCCACATGGGGTGTTCTATGATATGATAGGTGTCATGGGTGACCAGTAGAGAGGGAATATTACCTCTGTTAACATAGATATCAAACCTTATGTACTGTTAGCATGCTATCTACCATGTGCATGTGTGTAATGACTGTAGCCACCTGTATGTAGAAAGGGTAACAAAAGCTACGGTAATGTCATTTATGTTGTATGAGTGTGGGATGTACATATTCAGGGCAGGTACAGTTAAATCATATCCAACCATGAGGGTGTTGTTTAATGGTGTACAGCAAAAGTCGACTGTGTTAATGATGACAACATCCGAGGGCCCCTGGTATGTGTACAACTGAGCTGGTTACAAACAGTGGTATTATTGCATTGCATAACACATTATGCAGCTGTGTCTGTACATGGGTACTTTGCACAGTTGATGTAGGCCTAGGTACAATCCGCCAATCATAGGTTATCTGGTGGTCTACCATACTATGTCATTCCACATATGGATGTGTGTTGGTAGTCTGGGGACAAGGTGGTGGATGTATATGAGGATACAACCTAGAATGCAGTGTTTGCCACTGTCACCTGTACCTGACTCATCTGTGATGAGTTATGTCAGAGTAGTGGTCTTTACATGTGAGTAGCCTTTATGAGTATGTGGACACCACCACCTGGAATGGTCCATACCACTGTTATGGCCCACATGTCTGGATCTGAGTTATATCGTGGTAGTGCAACTGTGCACTACAGAGCCTTCAGCCAGGTGGTCCTCACTGCACATATGTCAGTATTCCCCATTGTAGGTTCTACATTGAGCAAATTGATTACTAAAGCCACACATCTAGAACTGGTTAGCATAAGCATCCAATGCAATTGTCTTGTAGGTGTCAGGGTGTTACTTGTGTGTGTAGGACATTTGCCTTGGAATGCAGTTATATGGGTAAATGCGACCTAGGTGTTATTCACACACACGTGAAACATGGATGCATGTGCTCTGTGTCAAAGGCTTGGCATTCAGTCATGACAGCCCGGAACGACAGACACTGGACAACCTCATAATAACAGCAGGATATTGGCTCATTGTTTTGGTCTAGCAGTTGCCACTCATTCTATGACATCACTGCAAGTGGCAGTAATGTGCTTGGTAGCAAATGCCTCATCTAAGGTGACGGACAGCACCGTAAATTGTGTATATGACCAATGTGAGATATACTTAGGGTAGCAGTCCTGCTAATAATGACAACTACTAACATAGCTGGGAGAGGACATCTTGACACCTGCACCTCAGTGCCATTACACAATGTGGCTCACACATTATGCTTGTACATGCCACTGTTCCACGTATAAGGCCACTGTCCAGAACCTGCTATCAGTGTATGCCTGTCAGGGCAACAAGGTGTGTGACACATGCTATAGGTAGTATCCACCTGTGTGCCCCAGTTAACCTATTGTCTGTCACATCCACACATGCATGATTGTGTATACCTAACATATATATGTCAGTACTTCATGTACATGTATGCATGTGTATCACACAGCACAGACACAGATATATCATTTACATGCCACATACAGGTATCAGGTAGTAAAACAGTATGATGTTCATATATACTGACTGTGGTTAGAATAGACATGCATCCAAAACAGCCCTGTGCTACTAAGTGCATGAGCGTACCCACTGCTACCTTGTGTAATTGAGCATGCCCAGTATAACCTTGTGTAGTTGTAGTCATAGTGCATCCCAAATGGCCCTGTGCTACTAAGTGTATGTGCATGCCCACTGTGACCCTGTATAGTGTAGTAGTTGTCCATTCCACAGATGGACATACTCCAGTTCAGGTTCCTGTTGTTCTACAGCTATACCTCTCAGGCCTACCTATGTACTACCTGCAGATGATTTGTCTTGTTTGTGCACACAGGTTGTAATGGACACCTACTTTAAACACACAGGTTTACAGCTATGTACTTCATGACTGTCAGTCTCCCTGTTGTTGTCCTCAATCTTAGAATGGCATTCTGACTACCTTGGAATTTGCAATCTCTGTGGCATGTCTCGTAACTGCATAGTACTGTAATAGTGATCTGTAGAGAGGCAGGAGTTCTGATCCCACCACTGACAACTGTGTGTGTGTGTCTCAGAAAATACTTGAGTGTGTGTGTGTCAGCAAATGGCTGAGTGTGGTTGTGTGTATTTGTGTCTGCATCCTGTCATGACAGTGGCCTTTGCTGAATTTCAAAGAGATACCACCTTTTGCACTGGCCTTTATCCTTGTCAACTGCTAAACCTCTCTCTACCCCCCTCCCCACTGCAAGTAATCAGTCATGTGATGTCACCCAGCTCAGAAGTGGAATCAGAGTAAGTGTAATTGTATGTGTTCTGTGGCGCATACCACTGTACTAGTTACCTTTTCATAGGCAAGACGTGTATGCACGATACTGACAAGTGTGTGCGTGTTTGTCTGTGTGACTACCCTGTAGCCAGGCATGCACATGTGTAATGTATTTTAGCACACCATGGTAGCCATCTGTGGTGACTGATGTCCACAAAGTATTACATAGTTAGGAATGGTAAAGAATACACAGTCAAGTATGACTAAGGTTGGGTATGTTATTTTCCTGTGCCACTGTCGAGCAGTGACACAGAAGTGGTCACTGGGGAAGTCCATACCCATCATTCCCCCACCCAAACTCCACAATCCCTGGGTAGATTACATTAGCCATCATTCCCCAATCAAAACTCCACATACACAACAACCATCCCTTCTCTGGTGAACTGATTTAGATTTAAATGTTATAACATAAGAGATGCCTCTGTTTTGTGTACAGGTTAGTTCCTTTGGAACCCTTCTGTGACACAAAGGGTGTTCAGACATGTGTATGTATATATATATATATATATATATATATATATATATATATATATATATATATATATATATATATGGCTATAGCTGTGTCTGTGTATATGTATATATATATATATGTGTATATATATATATATATATATATATGTGTATGTGTGTGTGTGTGTGTGTGTGTGTGTGTGCATACACATCCCGTAGGTGTATATATATATATATATATATATATATATATATATATATATATATATATATATATGTGTGGTTATGACAGTTGTACAGATGTAGACATGTCTTTGTTGTTTCACAGAGTACAGTACATTCAAGGATACTGTACATATGTCCCATTTGTTTTCAGTACTTTGGAATGCCTGTAGTAAGATGTGCATTATAAATTCCATGCAACATGAATACAACCCAGACAGCTTAGTGTTACATCCAGTAACCTCAATGTGCATGGCCCAGGGTTCAAGACCTGCAAGCCTTGTTGATACTGTCAAGTAGGACTGAATACAACACTTTTAAGTGGGTGCAAAAGTGTTTTTGTGACAGTAAGAGGTGGGTACAAGCAGGAAACAGACATGTACAACTTGCAGTGCACTTGAAATGCCCTTCTTTGGCAATCCTGCTGATGTCACCCACCTACGAATACACCTCTGGGACTGCTGTAATCTAGTAATCTTCGTGGCACATGCTGTACCTGCGTAATGCTGTAGTGTGATAAACTAGTTTGGTAGGTGTCCTAATCCCAATCCCAGTCAGGCCAATTGTGTGTCTGTCTGCCTGAGAAAGTAACAACACTTTTTAGAGTATGCACACTCTTTACAATTCACATACTCACCTTTGGCAATCCTGCTGATGTCACCCACCTAGAAATACACCTCTAGGGCTACTGTAACCCAGTATTCTCCATAGTGTGTGCTGTAACTGCATATTGTTGTAGTATAATAAACTATTTAGGTAGGGGTTCTATTCCAAAACAGGCCGACTGTGTTTCGGCCTGAGAAAGGAACAATGCTTTTTAGAGTATGCACACTCTTTACAATTCACATAACCACCTTTGGCAATCCTGCTGATGTCACCCACCTAGTAATACACCTCTGGGAATGCTGTAAACAAGTAATCTCCTAGTGCATGATGTAACTGCGTAATGCTGTAGTTAATGTGATAAACTATTTAGGTAGGGGTTCTATTCCAAGACATGGCAGGTGTGTGCATGTGTTTGACAGTCAGAGCCTGTGTGGAGGTGGCTGTGAGTGTCTAACCAAAGGACATGTTGGGGTGCGGATTTTGTAGTTTTCCTATATGGTGTCCGTATTATATGCCACAATGTCCGCCTCACGTGGAGTACAGATGTCAAACAGCCAAGGGACTGTGTTGACAAGCCATAGCCCTACACCTGGCAAAAGGCCTGGTGAACAAAGTGTGCAACCCTACTATTACCCGGAATACGTTCTGAACCCATGTGTCATACACAAACACACTTTCCTAGAACATCCCGCTATGTTGCTAGTACCCTGCACATTGATGACAGATGGTAGGCATAATGTGATTGCATTGGGCTGCAGATGGCATGGCACCCTGTCCAGCAATACAATATGCACATAATTGCGGACAATGTGCCTTCACTCTGTTCCGCATTGGATGACTGCAACATATATGGTGCCATCAAATGTGATCCCCAGAGGTCATACAATGCCTTACACAAGTGCCCTGTATGGATCGATGCCACTGACACCAGGGAATACCAGTATCATGCTATCAATGCAGGTGCAGGGTCAAGATGCTGTCTATAAACAGGTCCTGCCGCACCAGGCCAGTATTGGCATATCTGAGGATATCTGTCCCTGTCAGACCTCTCAAACGATTGGGGACAAATATCAACTGAATCAGGTGAATCAAGTGAATCAGGTGAATCAACTGAATCAGGGACACATCATAACAACATCAGGGACACATTTAAAATATTAGTGCTATTAACCTGACACATTGACAGACTCAGAGCATATGAATTCCTACACTTTTTCTGAGGTAAATGATGTTTATAACTCTTAATTGTTGCCATTATTCATTACGTGCAATTCACCATCTTTCCTCCAAATGCCACTAGTTTTTGGAGAGATTAAGTAGGAAAGAGTTAGAATTTGAGTCAAAATCAGGGACGTACCAGGAAATCGGGGAAAGTTCAGAGGTATGGTCCCTATTTGTTCCCCCAATGGTTTATGTCCTGTCCAGTGGATTTGCTCTTAGGGGTTGAGAGGTATGGGCATAAGCTATGCCCATTTCGGAATATTACTTACACCCCTGGGGCAGTCCTAATATGACTGCATCAGCCAACACCTGCACGCCTAGGCCCATAATTGCATACCCATAGTTCCCCTACTTGCCCTTCCTCTACAGCACTCATCCTTACAGTGGGTGCAGGTGGGGTACAAACACACCACTACACACTACCCACTCTCTGCATGTCAGGACACATGTCGTACATTGTGTCGACCCATGGGTTATCAGGTTAGCACAACCTACTTGTCCATGTACGTCTACAGCCTGGTTTGATGAATCATTACAGGGACTGACTCCAATGATCATTAATTTTTGAGTGTTCCACAAGGGACATTGATGTCTTTGTTTCAAGATTAGACCTGACAGGTCTCTCCCACTGGTAGTATCCTGCCAGTGGTCTGGGAAGCAGTGGTGCGTTTACTTTTATTGTGTGTCTGTATGTCTCACTGGCCTACCTGGGGGGGGTTGATGCTATGTGTTACACTTTTGTTTATTGGACCCCTCACTCCAATATGCATGGCCTGTGAACATATGTAATTCGCAACTGCTGTATCATATCCTAGCTAAATACATCTATATATTTACAGTTTTTTATAAATATATATATATATATATATATATATATATATATATATATATATATACATTACTATATACAGATATATCTGTATATGTATGCATACATGTATATATTTATATATTCCTGTCTCTATATGTATATATATCTAACAACATATGGGTCTATGGGTGTCTACATATGTATATATCTATATGTTGGTATGTATTCTGTGTCTGTATGTATACATTTGTACTACAGAGAGGGAGAGGTTTATCTCTATGTCACTATGGGTAGATATACACACACATATAACTCTACATATATACATCTACATCTGGTTATTCCATTCCTTGTCATAAAGATTACAATTTGCTGCAGTGGGACTTGTAGTGGTGTGGCTGGTCATTGGGAGACGCCTCTGCCCAATGTACACATTTGCTTACATCCCTGGGGCTGTCCATACAGGCCTACATCAGCCAACACCTGCACACCTAGACCCATAACTAGCTACCCATAGTTCCCTCACCCGTACCTCCTCTACAGCACCCATCCTTAATCTGGGTCCTGGTCGGTTCTGAACACACCACTACATGCTGCCCACTCTCCACTTCATGGGACCCATGTCATACAATTGTCTCAACCCATGGGTCATCAGCCTTTCCCAACCTTGTATTCCAGGTATGTATACACCCTGGTCAGAATGTTCGGTGTATCACCTTCTTTTGGTCTTGTCAATTTTTGGGGTGTCTCGCAAGGGACACTCCTGTCTGTGTTCCAAGATTAGATTGCATGTGTGCACTGTGTAACCCCCCTCCCCGGTTGTATCCTGCCTGTGGTCTAGGGAGCAGTGGACTATTTACATTATTTGTGGGTTTGTGTGTATGTTTCCCGTGTCTGGCTGGGGGGGGGGGAGTGGAAAGTCATGCTACATGTTTCATGTTTCTTGCTTGGGCCCCTCACTTCAATTGGCATATCCTGTGGACATATGTCATTCTTGTGTGCTGTTTCCTATCATAGCTGTATATCTGTGTATATCTACGCACACACACACACACACACACACACACACACATATATATATATATATATATAATCTGTAGAGCAAAGAATACCCCGCGCAAATGCACTTACACATGCTTACTGATGTTTATATATGCTTAAACCTGCTTACTAGTGCCTTATTCATTATGACACTGACACTTCACTCCAGTTCACTTTTAATTGTTATTTTGCAGGTTATACAGTGGACAGATGTTGAAATATGTTCATGTACAGCTTACCGATGGTAAATGATATGTGATGCAGTGGGATTCGGAACAGGAATGTCTGTTCATTAGGCGGTTGTTCTAACCAATACACTATTGCTGTGCTGCTTCATTTTCATATATACCCATATACTCATGGCTCCTGGTTTCCTAAACACCCACCTCAATGCCTCCCTAACACTGCAGTCATCCATTCTCCAGTTGGATTTGCAGTGTATCCACACCACTACACATTGGCCACTCCCTACTCCTGTAGACCCATCCCATCGGTTGACTCACTCCACGTATCCTCAGAACTCCCAAACTTTTAGTCCACAAACGTTGGTGACATGAGTTACCAAAGGGACACTATTCACAATTTTTGGGTTGTCCCACATGGGACACGCATGTCCTTATGACAAGATTAGACTCTATACTTCATTACATCCTTACTCCCATTAACATGACACTACAATAAAGTAATAAGTATGACTATGTGGTAGCGCACACGTTACACATGACAGCCTAATTACGTATGTGTTCGGCGTATTTCTTTTACAAATAGATGGTTTAGTAATTGTCATTGCCATAGCAGGCAGATCACAGGAATGATTCCATGTGTCGGAAAATCCTCACATTTGCTTTTTTTCAGCACAGCACTGACTTCGGACATTGTACACACTTCTGTGTGTTAGGAGTTTCGTCCCTTCCCTCTTATGCACAACCTATTATTCTATCTACTGTCAGGGTTTGTAAGGGCATATTCATGTTATTTATGTCTGCAAATGGAATGAATATGTTACAGAGAATGTACTTCTACATATAGATGTCTGCATATGTGCATGCATATATACTTATAACTATCTCACTGACCTCCACAAGGCGGTCCAGTTAGAGTCAGCCCATCCAACCCTGGCACGCCTGGATCCATAATTTCATACCCGCAGTTCCTACACTCCACCCGAGTTCAACATACACGCATACCATCCTTTGTCCAGTTGCTATCGCAGCCATGACATACCTCCACACATTGCCCTCTCCCAAGAATTAGGGGCTCTACATGTATGTTGTCCCAACCCATGTTTTCTCAGGCTCTCCCACCATTTAGTCCTTAAACATACCTGCCCTTGCTTGTGTAATGGTCGGATGGCCAAATAGTCTATCAATTTTTGGTTAGTCCCACCAGGGACTACCCTCTGAGTGTAAAGTAGACTTAGCAGATCAAAAATGTTACTCCCACTGGTAATATCCTGCCTGTGGTGTGAGTAGCAGTGGTTTGCTCACTCCTGCCCAGCTTGATATGACATACGCTGACAGCTCTATATAATACTGGGGTTGCTGTTGATTCCCTTCTCATTCCTTTTGTATGCTTTATTGTTACGTTTTTCTTTCTTCATAGATATCTATATATATATATATATATATATATATATATATATATATATATATATATGTATATATATCTGTACATACTTATATACATTTCCTATGCTGGGCACTGCTTTGACCTGCACAAGCACACTCAGACTTGCTTACTGGTACTTATATATGTTTACTGCTGCTTATTTGTGCTTACACCTGTTTACTAGTGCCTTATTCATTATGACAGTGCCACTTTGATTGAATGACATTTAGTTAAATTTCTCATGTGATACTCACGTTGGTTTTACAGCAAAACGACATTCATTCCACATGGAAAGTGATATGTGCTATTGTTGGGCTCGAGCTGTGAATGCCTGTCTGTTAGGCAGATGCTCTAAACACTACACTATTGATGTTTACGTTGATTCTGTTTGTTTTTCCTCTATTTTAATTAATTTGATGTGTAAGCTATGCTCGTGGGGGGCAGCGACAGTCAATCACACTGCGCTTTGCTTACACCTTTGATATTGCAGCAATTAAAATGTATAATAGGGACACGGGGAATCTAATTGTGAAAGTTCTAGGGATGGGACTCAACATTCCTCTATGTGCTTGTATATTTACTACTTCAATTTTATTTCACTGTTCGTGGACACTCTTGTATGCTTAGCATACATTTCGGTATCCATGGACACTGAATTACTGACTTACTATTAGAGGTGGGCTCTACTAGTAAGCATAGTAGGCTGTGCAACTGTCAGGGCATGTTTATGCCTTCGTAGAGCACTTGTACATGCCACCTGCACTCACACATGTTTCCTGTGCATGTCAAGGGTGTGGCAGCCGAACCTCATACATATTCATATTGCGCTGCTGCACCATCTGTAGTGAGGATGCTCGGCGCAAGGCTAAAACAATCCTTGCGCCGAGCTTCTTGAATCCTGGCGATCATTTTCAGTTGTTGCCTCTTGAAACCATAAAAAGGGAATTTTAGATTTACATTTTTCTTAGGAAAGTATTTTTAGTATAGCATTGTATAATAGACAATAGCAGATAGTTCTAAACAATTATACATTGTTTGAATATCACTTTACTAATAGAGATATTCAGAAAAAAAAGTGCTCACTTCAATACAATGTGTATGCCCAGCAACACACTCATATTCGTGGGCCACAAGCATGGGTGCAACAGAAAACTAGCCAAAAAAAGCAAGGATACAACTTTCTCTAAGACTTCACATGGCACATAACACAATATTCAAAATTCCCTATGATTCTATAAACTGAATAGTATAAAATAAAATGTTACAGGCACGTTGGTGTACTACAAGCATGAAGACTGCAACACAGTACTCAATGCATTTATGGATGCTGCAGGAATAAATACTGTGCAGAAAATTAGAGGTAATGCAGTGGGGTGAGTGGTCCAGTCAGAGGAAGACTGCAATAATGCAGGGCTGCAAATAGTCAGTCACTGCGAGTATTTAACTTTGTGCTTATAGCCATGATTGTGGCAAAACCGGTCAAATAAAAGCTACCTACAAAATAAATAAATTCCGTTTTTAAAAAGCATGCTTTTATTTTTTGCATGGTTATATTTGAAATATTGATGATCTTGCACAATAATTTGCATATGAGTTTTTCCATTCCTTAATATTTTAGTTACATTGCAAGCACACATCACTAAAATGCCTGTACTTTCTCTCTACTTGACCAGTTATACTTTCTTTCTTTTGTTTATTTAGTCACAGAAGCATGACTGCAATGTTCTTGACTTTTAGAAACAGGTATTTTGATGTTAAGTGATGTATTCTGTTGAGGAGCACTGTTTTGTATCTGTATTTGTTAGTGAAGTACATCACTATTGTCATGTTTATGGTAGCTTGCAGTTTACATATTACTTTGCTTCTGCCCACTTCTAATAGTGTTATATGATCAGCTATGTTTCTTATTTGATTGTTTCTTTTAGTAATATTTTGTAGTTCAATGTTATTTCATGTTTCCATTTTTATATTTGGATAGATTTTTGGTTCTATTTTTTGTGTAAAAACTTTGGGTCATGTGCTTCCTCCTCAACACTCAAAAGGACAAAACCAGTACAAGGACTGGTAAAATGGAATGCATATTACCACATAGCACAATAGTGTTCACTTATGCTGCAGTCTAATGCCAGTCTTCCAGTTTTATCCTCAGTCTCACCTAAGACTAAATGGAACAGTTGATTGTTTCAGTAGTATATGTAGTACAAACTGTGGCACACTGTCATTACCATACAATGCATACTTTGACAAATTGTACGTTTTAGTTATGCAATATCTTAATGAGCATTCTTTGCAGCATCATTTGTGCCCTAAGCAATGGATACTGATGTTTTCTGCACCAAGGTATTCTTAACTTTCTTTCATGGAATTAAGAGTGAAGACAGCTACAGAAGATGCAGAAAAAAATGCAGTTCCACAACATAAAGCCCACCCATAAATGTAATACAATTTACAATGCTAGAAAAGAATATATACTATAAGGAAGGCAGCGATTGTAATTCAAGGATTATAACTATGAAGGGGAAGTTCCATTATTATTAATCTTTAAGAAGTGGAATACTATGAAAAGTGATATTTAATAAGTGAAAATTTTTACACTATATGAAGTAATCTGCTATTGAACAAACTGAGTGAAAATGGAAGTACAAAATGTTGTGATTTATAAAACAGCTATAATAATGGAAGTGCATATTATGCATAACAGTACAGGAAATATGCAAATAGTGTTAGGTATTGCAAAATGATGCTGCAAAAATGTGCTTCTCCTTTGAATAGGGGATGTATGTGGTCCACTTTCCATAAAGCTTGTGGAATTTGATGCATTCTGTCAATGCCTCTGCAAAACTTGTGGATAATGTTATTTGTAAATATATGACAAGAAACTCAGAATAGCTCAGTGTGCAGTGGAATATTTTAGTATCAATGGTACATTACAGAAATGCATAAGTAATCCATAAACAATAAGAAACTGTTGTCCAATTATGCTGTACAGTATCAGTGTTATGTAAAGATGATCACAATTCAGGCATTCTGATAGTTATATAGCAATATATATATATATATATATATATATATATATATATACATACATACAAAACGATCTGTACAGTAAGATTAATGACAGCTACAGAACGCAACTGACTCCATTATGATAATCCGAAATTAAAAAAAATAAATAAAAAAAAAAACAATTCAAAATGCCAACTACCCAATATAAGCTGCATGCCATTCATAACATAAATTGCAAACTGTGGAAATTTCTGTACTTTATCCATTAACTTAAAATACAAAGCTTCAAAGCTGCAGTGCTTTTTGTAAGATATATATATATATATATATATATATATATATATATATATATATATATATTTTTGAAATCACTCTTTACAGCAAACTCAGACACACCTGTGGATATCTCCGTAATACATGTATTAGTAAAATATGTCAGCTTGGATTTAAAGATTTTGACAGAATCTGTAAATTTTCTAATAAAAAAAATTAAAGGTGAAGGGCAATCATGGCTATCATGGCTACATCACTATGGCTAACATTTGCTAACAATTGGTTTGGGACTTGTATAAGTAACACAAGTAATGCCCACACCCAAGGAAAGTGGGAGATAGAAAAGAAGATGCGTGCTATGGTTGAAAAGAGGGATCCACAAGATGAATGTTGGAATAGGAAAATCTGAGGGAAATTTAGAGAGGATTTTTTTGGGGGGTAGGAATAAGTCTATCTCTCACTCTTTTTTTTTTTTGTAATAAAAGGAAAGCCAAACATAGGGAAAGAGAAGGAGAAGATAATCACAGCAGGTTTACCCATAGAACAAACAACACAACACAGACAAAGCTTGTAGGAAAAAAAAAACAGTAAGGACAGGTAAGTTACAGAGACAGCATACTGCACAGCATGGGCAATGGAAAGTTGTCAGACAGGGTTGGGATGCACACCAACTATGGTTGAATCCAGAAAAAACATATCTAACTGTGCATTGTCACATTAAGACATATCGCAAACTGTGTGGCAGTCATACATGGATGTTCATAGGTTCATAGGTTCATAGGTTCATAGGTTCATACTAGGCTATCTGCCCAAGGGCATTTATAAGCCTAGCCCATAGTTATTTGGCTTTCGCCACCCCTTTAGTTTGAATAAAACTATGCCTATTATTTTGCTGTGCCTCTGTCAAGCAGTGACACTGAAGTAATCCCTGGGGTATATCTGTGATCCCCCATCCATTGGTCAAGATTCCTCTTGAACAAGGCCAGCGAGGTGCTCTGCCTCACATGTACCGGGATTTTGTTCCACAGCATAGGGAGTCTCTGGGTGATGATTCTGTCCCTCCAGCATGTTCTATTAATAACCGTGTCAAGGTTTAAGTCTCCCGCCCTTGTGGTTCTGAGGGATCTAGATTTTTTGAGGTGAAGCATATTCATCAAATCAGGGTTTCACATGGCCTTATATGTCAGGCACAGGTCACCTCTGAGCAAGCGGTATGAGACTGAATAGAGCTGGAGTTCTTTCAGTCGGGCAGCATAAGACATATTTTTGAGACCCTTTATCCTTTTGGTGAGGAACTTTTGGGGCCTTTCCAGCTGCTGCAGGTGTCTGGTCAGATACATTCTGAATGGGGCATTGTACTCAATCATAGGTCTAATGAGTGATGAGTACAGGGGGGCGATGACCTCCCTTGATCTAGATGTGAATCCCTTCATGATCAGGTGGGCAATGTAGAAGGTTTTCCTAACTACTTGAGCAACATGAGGGTCAAACAAAAGGCTACTGTCAACCTGGGTCCCCAGATCCCTGATGACTTCTTCTGTGCTCAGTGGATTGCCACCTATATGTTAGCTAGGGGTAACCTTGTTTTTCCCGAAGGGTATGACTATGCATTTCTTGGCATTTAACTTTAGGCCATGGCTCTGGCACCAGTTATCCGTTTCTGTGAGGCCCTTCTGAAGGATATCTGTGTCAGATGTGTTTTCGACTATGGCGCCCAGTTTGCAGTCATCTGCAAACTTTGTCAGCCATAACCCTCCTGTGTTTGCTTGTACTTCAGAAAAGTAGATGCCGAACAAGAGTGGACCCAGGACTGAGCCCTGTGGGACACCACTTGTGACAGGCTTTGAGTCTGACATGGCTCCAGCAACTCTGACCCTGTGGGTTCTGTCACTTAGCCAGTTTGCAACCCATCTTGTGATGTATGGGTTTACATTCAAGCTGATGAGTTTTTGATGATACCTGAGTGGGGTATTGTGTCGAAGGCCTTTGCCAGGTCAAGGTAGGCTGTATGGACTGCCTTTCCCTCATCAATGGCCTTGGTGATTGTCTCGAAAAAGTCAACCAAGTTTAAAAGGCATGATCTGCCTTTGACAAAGCCAAACTGGGTTGGATCCAAAGTCTGCAAGTTCCCTATGTCTTTATTTATGAGTTCCATTATGATCCTCTCCATGGCTTTGCAGATAAGGCTTGTCAAGCTAATGGGACGGTAATTTCCAGGGTCGGTGGAGGCACCGCCCTTGTGAAGTGGGGCCACAGTCGCCGTGCGCCACTCCTTGGGTATGTATCCTGAGGTGAGGCTAAGATTAAACAGCTGTCCTAACTGCGGGTTTAATTCCTCATTGAGTTCATGGAGCACACAGCCGGGGACACCATCCGGTCCCATGGATGCTGTGTTTTTTGCTTTGGAGAGAGCAATTCTCACCTGGGCGTTGGAGATGTTAGGGGGGGCTACAATCCTCTGGTATAGATATCTCTCCTTTTGGGGGGGAGAAGTTTGCACTGAACCTGTCAGCCAGTATGTTGGCAATGTGTGTAGGTTCAGTAATCTTCACATCATTTTGAACTAATTCTGAGCATATCTGGGAGTTTCCTCCTAGGTTTCTAACATAGCTAAAGAGGGCCTTATGATTGTCTTTTGAATCCTTGGTGATTTTTCTCTCAAAATTTGCCTTGGATGATTTTATGAGAGCTCTTAGTTTTTTACTTATAATGATCAAAGGTGTCTTACCTTTCAAGGATTTTGCTCTATCTTGTAGAAGCTTCCTCCTTTTGTTGTAGAGCTTGTTTATGGCTGGGGTCCACCAGACTGGACGCTTGCCTTTGGTACAAAGAGTCTTAGTTTTGTTTGGGATTGCCTGATCCATGCAGTCCTGTAGGTGCTGGTAGAAGGCATTTGTAAGTGATTCAGCGGTTTGAGTAATGTTTACCACTGGCTCAGGGGCCTTAAAGGAGACCACACTAGTTTTTAGAAGTGTGAAGTCGGCTTTTGAGAAGTTTTTCACTGTGGTCTTTTTTATTTCAGGTGGGGGTGGGATGAGGACCTCCAGCGAGTTTAGTTTATGATCTGATCTCACCAGTGAGGGGTATACTTCCGGTGTTGAACATTGTGATCCCATGTTCGTGATGATGAGATCAAGTATGTTTTCTCCTCTTGTGGGGATGGTGACTAGTTGTTCCATGACATTTGAGTTTATGAAGTCCAGTAACCTTTGGGCTAGAGTGTTTGGGCTTGAGTAGTGTTCCCAGTCTATATTAGGGTAGTTGAAGTCACCTAGTATGATGGTGTTTGGAGATACATTTATCCCCTCCATTGTTTTCAGGAAGGCCATGTGAGGTTCCTGAGTTTGAGAGGGTGGCCTGTAACATGCTACAAATTGCAGAGCAGTCTTGCCTATGGTTAATTGCACCTGGATGGTCTCCGATGCATCGTGCGTTGCCACCAACCTTGAGGTGTGGGTGTCCTTTATGAATATGGACACCCCCCTCCTTTCTTGGTGTTGTCTGGATTTTGGGGCCGGAACGCATGATATGAGGTGAAACCTGCTAGTGCTGGGGTGCTCTCAGGAGCCTTGAACCAGGTTTCTGTCACAGCACAGACATCGATGTTCTCCATACTGAGAAGGGCCTCGAGTGCGTGCATCTTGAGATTGAGACTTCTGGCATTGAGCAGCATTACCCTTAGTTTTTTTACTTTTTTGTGTTCTAGGGTGGTAGGTTTAGAATTTGAGCCTTGCCTAAAAAAGGCACTATGGGGTGGCAAGAGCCTTTGCCAATATCCGGAAGCCTAGGGGTGACAGGTGCAAGCCGTCCCTTGCGAAGCAGCGTGGCTTGTCCAGCATGTCATCCCAGGCAGACAGACATTGGATCCCCTTTGAATGACACCAGAATTTAAGCCAATTATTAAAGCTGATCATCTTATCACTGTATTGTGGCATCATTCTAGGTGAAGGTAGGATACTGCTCAAGGTCAGGGTCATACCTGCCTGGGCTACATAATCAGAGAGCTCCTCAATGTCTCTTTTCATGTAGTCCAAGGAGGTACGTCTCAGGTCGCTGACACCAGCGTGGACAATGACTGAGTCGTACTTGTACCTGCTGTTGAGAGACCTGAGTGCTTGTGTTATGTGGCGGATTCTAGCACCCGACAGGCAGCTTACTGTGACCTTCTCCTTACTCAGTCTGGTGAGCGGGACTTCAGTGTGTCTGACTATGGAGTCACCTATGACAAGTATGTTTGGTGTTGTATTTGGCCTTAAGGGCAGTGACTGCTTTGCACACTGATTTTGTTGTTTATGTGTTGTTTGTGTGGTGTATTGAGTTTGCAGTTGCTTGGGTGTCTGCTTTGGAGGCCTCTGCTGTTTAGGTAAATTTTTACTCAGAGCCTCCGAGTATGTCTTAGTGTGTTTATGTGTTTGATTCAGTGGTGTGGTTGAGTTATGTGAGACTGGTATTGTGGTGTTGCTGTTTATGACCAATTATAAATGTTGCTGTTTATGACCAATTATAAATGTGTGCTCCAGGGTAATAAGTAAGAGCACAGCACACATTGGATAAATATGGATATATCCAATTAGTCCATCAGCAGGGTCTAACAATGGCAGATAACTACCAGAGGACAGAGCCAAGCCACAGAGCATGCATATGAAAGGCATACAACCAAGCACAGTACCAAACAGAATTAATGTAGAAGAGCAACAAATGCTGCTACATACACAGGTAGGTGTATGCAACCCAAACAAATGTGTAATGGAATATGTATATGATATACATATATATCATGTCAAAGGCAACACACAGTTTAGATATTTATGTATGTCTGTCAGTGGCATAAATGCAATGTACATGTAATCAAGGTCATTATATATATATACACACTAATGACATGTAATAATAATTTCAAAAATGTAACAGGACAGCATAATAAACATAGCAGGCTCTGCACGTGGATGTAAAAAAACTACACTGTGTAACACGACTATAATGAGATCAAGGATGCATTGCAAGCATTAGCTAGCAACTTGTATGTACATGTCCTGTATTGTACAATGGGGATACACGTAGCAAATGTTCACTGCATCAAATTAATACATGTCAATGGTCAATGACTGCATCAAAGGAAAACATACCTGGAAAGAATAATACTGAAATATGAAGGTAGGAGGGAGGTAGACAACCTGGGCTCACATCAGAGTAAAGCAGGACAATGTAAGTTGACACAATGCAAATGCATGTGTAATGCGCACAAGATGCCGCAGAGGCCACATGGAAATAGATTTCACCAAATGGAAAATGTATGTCAAATGACTAGATGGACTACTGATGTCCACAGAACTGGACATGTATGTATAAAACACATGTACACAGTAATGTGCAATCATGTAACATGGACACTCATAGGTAAGCAAGCTAAAAATTACAAGCACATACACATATAATATCATGTAAATGTCAAATAAAGAATCATAGGTGTATGTCAACTACCCAGCTCATTATGGAGCAGAGGACACTCCTGTGAGTATCATTACAGCACTTCAGCAGTAACTCAATGAATGCTCACATGTCAAAGGTCCATTTACTTGTCGGTATGTATCCGAGTATGTGCACACACATGTACAGTCATTTAATGTGTAATATGGAAGTTATACACCAATGTCACTATGTATTTAACATTGTGTAAAGATAAATGGTTCACTGCTGTTTGACACTGTCAGAAATGGAGAACTGCACATAGACCGAATATAGCTGTATATGATCCCACATGGCATCAGTATTGCCAAGCCATGACACACAGCACCACATCATGACAGTGGGACATCATGACCACTGTCATCCAAAAAACATGTGGACTGACATGTCTGTATGTTGCATATACCTGATATGGCAAAACAGAAATGCAAGGCATATCACCGTGTTAGTGATGGAGTATGAACAACATATGTTGTCTGTCAGTCACCCCAGTAACACATATGTTTAGAGGCTAACTCTTGCAGCACTAGCTGCAGGTTAACTGCCAGAATACATGGACAGTTGAAAGTGTGTGGAAAATGTAATGTGTTAATGTATGTCATGCACATATTGAAACCAAAGTAAATGTCACAAGACAATAACACATAAGCATGACAGATACATGGTATGTTTACACAAGACTGCATATACAGACTAATTAATAAAATGGCAATCACAATGTTGGTAACATAACATAAGTGGAGCACACAGACACTACTTATGAACTGGAGGGACTGGGCTGATGGGATTCAGACTCCCAGATGATGTCATGAGTTATTTCCTGAATAAATCCTGAATAATCTGTGCATTATCCTCAGAAAAGGACCACATCATGTTCCTCATTTGTGTTTGGAACACATTGGCTGTAACCTCCCAGATCTCATCCCAATAATCATCTTGATCCTGGTCATGTCTACTCCTGCTCCAGGGTGCAGATAGGATAGCTCTGGCAGGAGAGGGTCAGGGTTTCTTGACATTGTCAACATCATTCTCATAACCATCATCCTCTGATGACTCTGGCAGTGGCCTTGCATGTGCTTGTCATCATCTTTGGAACAGAGAATGTCCACAGGTCCCATGTTCTGAAAAGTTTAATTGCAAAGAACAACAGAAAAGAAAAGTTGATGTCTATTATGCATAACAGTCCCATGAATATCATAGCACAACACAATATGATTATGATGACAATTTACACAGGAACTGACACACACCCATTATGGACAGAGTTACACATGGCCCTATATGTTGTAGTCCTAAAAAAAGACATTGGTATTCTTTTCTGAACAATTCTATAAGCTTAGACACATACATAAAAGGGTAATTATCTTTGTAAAAATGTATATGAGCAATCGCAAAGTGTTACTAAAATGAGGAGAAAGTGATCTGGCAATACTGTGGGCAATATGCAAGCCATATTACAAACATTTGAGTTAGACAGCATGATAATTGGCTTAACACACATCAATATGAGTACAATACTACAAACAATTTGATATGTTCAATCAACACTGCTGACGTATAAGAATGTAATATATCCATTACTAATGATACTATATGTGCACAAATGGTTCCCTATCAGAAGCCTGAAACACTATAAGCTTGAAAATCAAAATCCTGAAACCAAAAGCCTGAAAACTCAAAATCCTGAAAACCCAAAATCCTGAAACTCAAAATCCTGAAAACACAAAATGGACATACTGACGTCATTGTGGCTTTGCTGTTGTTAGCCCTGTGGTGTTAGGTCATGCATTGGGTTCAGGTAAGTGTGCGGTTGGTTTTATGTTAGGGTTAGGGGCGGTTTAAGTGAATTAGGGTTATGGCGCAGGTTAGGCATGTATGCAATAGTGACAAAAATTAGGGTTAGGGGTGGTTTAAGTGAGTTAGGGTTAGGGCGCGGGTCAGGTGAGTGTGCGATAGTGACGGACCTTAGGGTTAGGGTTAGGGTCAAGGTCAGTCGGTAGATATTAGTGTCTTTGTATTGGCATATTAGCATTATTTGTGTTTTCAGGATTTTGAGTTTCAGGATTTTGGGTTTTCAGGATTTTGAGTTTTCAGGCTTTTGGTTTCAGGATTTTGATTTTCAAGCTTATAGTGTTTCAGGCTTCTGATAGGGAACCATACAAATATATGCATTATCTACCTAAGAAATTAGCAGTCAATAGTCTGAAAAATCAAAACATTGGGAATAATCTTGCTGATACTGAACTGTTGCAATCAAATGGGTATCTGCTCAAAAGTCAATAAACCTAGGCTATAACTGTGTTTCTTCAAAAACACACAAGGGGACTGGAGAGAGAGATGTAATACCATTTCTGGAGTTAAATTGGTGTCTGCTGAAGTGTCAGTAAACAAAAGTCATAAACTGTGCTTCTGTAGAAACACCCATGGTATCTGAGGCAAATGTAATATCAAAGTTGAACTAAAGGACATAAAACCCAGTCTGCAAATACAGATGCAGTAGGCACCCATTCACTATTTGAATAGTCAGGTTATACACAAAAGATCAATCACTGGAAAGCACAGCCAGACATATAACTGTATCAAATCATGCATAATAATCACGTATCAAAACACTTAGAGTTACATGTAAAACATCCACCTAAAAAAAAAAAAGTGTGATGGATACACTAACCCAATTGTGTGCTGAAACAATGCATTGTGATGCATAAAATATCACCTTTCTTACAATTATAATTACGGTTATAAGCACAGCTACAGTTTAATGATTTCACTTATCTTACTGATCCTTGATGGGTATTCCTGCATTTTAATCAATATACATGTTGTTGTGAAAAATACTGACCTGTAAACAGGAGAAGATGGTTTAAACTTAATAAAATAGATAAAATAATCAACATAGCTCTCACCCTCCACTGATCTTCAAGCCAGTACATCCACTTGATGCACATAGCTCTGTTCTGGCTGTGAGCCTCCTCATCCAAAAAAAAAAAAAAAAAAAAAAAGAATGTGTATATAATGTATTCCAGAAATAAAAGAATGTGTATATAATGTATTCCAGAAATAATACTGATCTCAGCACAGTTTATAGACATTTCTTTAGGAAGAACATTAGGTAATCACAATACACTGTTGACATTTTTACATTTGGGTGTTAACATCTTTGAACACAGATTTTAGAACATGAGATTCAAACCTGAAACCATGGTTTACATCCAAACTCTAACCTGTGAAGCTACCTACCTACTTAACACATCTTAACTGAAAAAGCACATTTTGCATGCAGTGAAAATACTTAATTTTATGACATCATCTGGATGGAGTATGATCCACTAATAGGGATTTTGGCTTAGGATAGTGAAGTATGAACATGTTGCTCATGTAGCTAAACAGTTGGAAAATTACATTCATGTTATTGCTATATTCAGGAAGTGCAACAGTGTCATGTAGCATACAGCTTCGGTGGACAGAACTATACGTTCTGCTGTATATAACGGACACAGTAAGGTATATGTGAGAACCATGATATTCCTTGCAAAAATGTTACATCATTAGGAAAATACAAACATCTTCCCTGTTCTGCATTTCAGCTGTTAGCCTGCCTATCCCACTCCTGATAATTTGAATATGATGTTGTTCTACAATTTACTTTAATATTTCATGAGAAAATAGACCATCATAGCACTTTTACAAAGTATATGATATTAATCAAAGAATTGTTCAGACATATAACAGGATTTAGCAAGATTATGTTTTTGTTTTATTCATCACATATGTTATGTATGTTGGTCATATAAACATATTGTATACTTCACTTATGTAGAATCTGCAAAACATACCTAGATGTAGTAGACTGCATGCAAAGTCTTTATGATTTGTAACATTGCAGTGAATTATATGTGCCATACGTCTTTGATGATATCCATTATGTGATATAAGCACATTGTCCTAATCTGTGTCTTTGTATCTTGTAGCACATCAACTACCTGTATCATCCAGCAGCTGATCCAGTGATGATGTTCTTAATGATGTGTCTAGCATGGTAGTATGGCCCTGGTACAGAGACCCTTGAGTTGTTTGGAGAGTCACTGGTTTGTCAACTATGTATCTAATGGACACAGACAGCCTGTAAAGGGTTCATCTCCCATGCCTCTGCTTGTAAATATTTCATATTCTAAGCCTCTGCTTACACCTATCAATGGTATGAGAGCTAGTCAGAGATTTGGGATGCATGGCTAGTCTTAAAAAGACCCTTGCAGTCATTAGTCTAGTAAACACATATGAATCTGTGAAGCTATGAGGTTGACAGTGAAGTCACAGCAGATGTAGTCTTAGATGTGTTGGTCCACTTGTCTAGCCATTCAAAGGATACTGCCACAGTGGATGTTGAACAGGGTGAGACAATTGACCAACTCACCACAGCTGATAGCACTGCTGCTGGTAGTTCCACAAAATAACCAGGAACAGTGCATTGTGGTAGAGGTAGGCAAACAGATGTTGTGCATAGCCATGTGTTAGCCTCCTATTGCAGTCAAATGAATGGTAACAGCAATGGCATCGCTCAGATGACTGCGCACTTGCCTGTGTCACAGATCATGTGGCACACCAGCAGCATGTCATGCATGAAGGACAATGCACAGACACAGTGAGATTTTGGATGCATTGGCCACTCAGAATGAGAGTCTGCTAGCTGTAGTACTGTTGGTGAAAACCATGGCCTCTGTGGTACTGCAACAATGTTGTACTACCAGCAGGATTTTGCATTCCCTGACTGTGCCCAGCAGAATGCAACTTGTGAGAGGCAGGCCAGCTGTCCACAGAAACACCAATTGGCATTGAGAATCACTGGTCCACCTGTTGTACACACAGCAATGCTCCTTCATCTCAACATGGTATTGTATATCAATCCATCTCCTTTGTGGAGAAACCAGTGCAAGATGTGTCTGTATGTGGTCAGAGCAGAGCACACCATGGTGTGAGATGTGAGTGAGTTTGCCCTAGATTGAGTTAGAGTGTGTCCAACAGTGTAGTGCACATATCTGGCTCATATCATTAAAATACACTGTACTGTGATATGTGTTTTCTGACATTAAAGTTTTTGCATTATGTCCTGCATGATTTCTCTTTCTTATGTTATTATATTGTAGAGATATGTATGTGTAGCACTGTTGTGTGTCCCTTATTGTTTAGCATACAGTGATACAACAATCTGACTGTGTATGCATACCTGTATCAGTTGTGTCCTGATTCGATGATCCCTGGTTTGACACATTCGCGTATGCTCATGTTGGAATATGTTATAATTATATTATGAGTGACGCTCGGTGTGTACATCTAGTGGGTACTTTTCATTAGATGAAATCTGGGCTGCTGTGGTGGGGCAACACCTGAACATCAATCAGACTGTGTAGTCATGTACATGTGACTTGACATGATTCAAATATTTGGGTCAGATGCTGCCACATTGCCTAGGCCTGCGCATGCATTTGCACCCTACTTTAACTATGCCTGTGGTTATTGTCTCCTATGTTCTACTGCTCCTCCTTCAATACCTATGGGATGTCCTCTTCAGACATTTGGGTTGTTGAGGTAGTTTACCAACACCTGCAGTTGGAAGACCATGATGTACTCTGGTAGGCATGTTGTGCAGCATGGTGCATACTAGTATCATCTTTGCTGCCTTTTCAGGTGTGTATTACAGTGTATCCCCGGATGTGACCAGACATCTGAACCTAGATTTCAGTACACCAAACACATCATCTGTGGTGTTTCTGGTTGTTCTGTGTGGTATTTTGTAGGTGTTCTGTACAGGGTATGATAGTTCCTGGCAAGGGGCCATTAACCACAACTCAAGTGGATGACCGCAGTCACCTGTTGTAGGGAATAAAAACACTTGTGGCCAGAATGGATACTGTTGTGAGGAGTATGCTTAACTTTCATCCTAGCTATGTATATGTACTTACCCAGTAAAGCACTCCTTCAGGTATTTCTGTTTGCTGGAATGCAGCCTTCAGTCCACTTTCCATTCATATGGCAGCATCATAATACATCTATTGTGTGTTGCCATGATGTTTGTTATGCTGTCATCTGCTGTACATACAATTTGGCAGTTGATGGATGGCCATCACTTTCTGTTTATGTATCAGTCTACTTCAGGATGTACTGGTGTCTTGATAGGTTTGTTCATGTAATATTACACTGAGTATATGTGGGAAGTATGCAATGTTAAAGAACTGGTGCATTACAGTTCTCAACTCCATTGGGGTCGATGGAAATTGCACATTGTGTGCAAGAATTTTGCCGGGATATGGCTGGCAGCTGTCTGTGACACTCACAAAGCATCTCCCTTGTGTCTCTGGAATATCACAGATGCAAGTACACCCAGGCTGTGACACACGTTGGTATCAAGGGTCATGGAGTGTCCTCGCAGAGTCAGCACAGACATGTGTAGAGCATACATGTTGTAGACAGCCTGCACCAGTTGCCTGTCTAGATAGTATATGTCAGTTATTTGCTGTTCTGACAACTGGCTAAGTTGCAGACTTGCTCTGACTCTAGCTAGCTGCCTTCTGGGACTCATAGCCACAGTCTCATTTATGGCCTGGATTACTGCAGCCTGTTGCAGTATATTAACAGCAGGTTGCATTTTTATATATTTTTTGGAAGTTTTGCTATGGATTTCATCATATTCCATTGTATTCACTTGAATTCCTTGAGGTCTGTAAAGTATGAGCCAACGTTTCAGAAATAGAGTCAATGTGGTTGATTGTTGCGTTTGAGTTGTGCTGTGTGCACTTGATGCATTTTGGAATCAGACCAGTATGCTCAGAATGCCCAATTATTCATCGCTGAATGCTTAAGTACCTGATCTACCTTCAGTGTGTCTTCTTGAATTGCATCCTCACCAGGTGTGCTGAAGTCTTCCTTTGGTGTGCTGCTCTGTCCACAAATAGCTTTTGTGAACATTATGGAATGCAGCCTATGGTCCTGAGTATATTCTTATAATGTCATGTAGAATATCCATTGCACTGCAAGCGATGATGGTAATGTATTCTGAACTTCATTGTCCCTGTTTCACATGTTTCCCTGTGTTTCATCTGTATTTGGTAGTATTGCTTATTACTATGCTGTTCATTTAACAAGGAATTTAAGCAAATGCACATTTATGTAGCTTTTTGTCATGAACTGTAGTTCAACATCTTGCGTAAATACTGATTTACTGGCTCAGAGACAAGACAGGCTGTTTTTAAGCTGGTAATACTCTCTGTCAAGAGAAAAAATGTAGAAGGAGAATGGTTCTGCAAAATTTAGGACATATTTGCTTAGTATCTTCTAGCATGTTATACATTAATTTATGTTTGTTCATTTTATTTTAATTTTAGGTCTCAACACGGATCTCAATGCAGTCCTTGTAAAGTAATGAAAAAGTAGTTGCTTTCATGGGGAAATGTTTTGTTTTTCAGTTTTTGGGTCATAAATAAAATAAATTATAAAATAAATTATGTTTGAATGTTAAACTGGATGAAATTAAAAGGTGCTTGCCTTTTGGAAGAAATGCTATGGCAGCTCTAGATAAAAATTTCAAGAACAAAGACATTACAATGTCAACTAAGGTGTTTACAGTCAATGCTATGGTTTTCCAAGTAATAAAATGTGGTTGCGAGCATCCCTCTCAACTGTCCAGATTTTCACAGAATGATCAGATTTTTACTTATATTTTTGGTCTGTTCCTCATAACATTTGTGATTTTCTGGCAAATCATTGCAATGATCTGAGGACTGACGTCACTAACTAATGATATGCTACATTTGTGTTTCAGACTTCATATCCTTCAGAAAAATGTGTGCTAAGACAAATCCTGTTATTCAAGCAACTTTGCAAGTTTATGCGTAATATTTAAAATTTGTCCCTAGTTTTGGGCTTTCCCCCTCATTCTGTTAGGCTTTGTCTAGATTTTTTGCACTAAGAGGTTGAGAGGTATGGTTGTGAGAGTTAAGAGTATACGTAAATGTTTATCAGAAAATTATTACCTTTGAACAGTGTAAATGGAGAAAACTTTTGAGAATGCCATGACCTGCATGAGGATAAAATCAGGCAGTTAATTCTTAATGAAATAATCAATAGACTGCGCATTGGAAAGCATGACAGTAAAACTCAAGTGTTTTACCACATGATGTGAAGACGTGATTAACTAGAGAAGACATGGATTCTGAGATGAATCAAAGACAAAAGAAGGATGTAGCAAGGCTTATGTGGATAGACAGCAGTATTCAAATAACTTACATACACAATTTTCAACTGATAGGCCTAGTGTACTAGAATTCAAGGCCTCATGAAGAGTCTAGGGTGAATTTAATAAAGCCTACACGTGTTGTTTTGCTGTGTAGGCATCATGCCACAATGCTGACATGACCGCAAACATATTAAGATTCAGGGACAGTTGAAAGATATGCACTTGCCTACCACCCTCCTTCCTACACACACACACACACACACACACACACACACACACACACACACACACACACACACACACACACGCACACACGCACACGCACACACAGCCACACACAGCCACACACACATACATGCACTCATACACACCTACCTTCCTCTTACCCACACAGACACACACACCTACCTACCGCATACACACACACCCACACAAAAACATACATCTTAACCTTCTAGCACAAAAAATCTGGGCAAAGCCAAAAATAATGGGGGGACAAAGCCCGCAATACAGGGACAGACTTTAAATATTATTCTCACAAGCTTATAAAGTTGCTAGAATAAAAGGTATTGTGTTTCTGTGAATCTTCTTAAGGCTATGAAGTCTGATTCTCTAATGCCTGTCATTATTTAGTGAATTATGTCCCCACTGATTTGCCACACTAAACCCAGAAAACCACAACCTTTATGAGGAACAGACTAAAAATATGAGGCAAACATCTGGAAATTTTGGGAAAATCTAAACAGTTGAGAGACACCTCCCTTTCTATTTTACCAAAATACACACCTACTACATACCTACCTACCTATGTCTTACACACACACACCTGCTTACCTAGTTGCTAAACACACACACACACACACACACACACACACACACACACACACACACACACACACACACACACACACACACTCACACACACCTACCTCCCTCTTACACACATGCACACCTACCTACCACTTGCACACACACACACACACACACACACACACACACACACACACACACACACACACACACACACACACACACACACACACACACACGCACACACAGCTCTCACTTTTCTGTTTGTGGTCTGTATTTTGAAAGTGTTCTGGTATTCAAATTCTGCATGCGCACAGAAGACGAAGATGTAAACTACAGGTTGTAAGACTCAGAAGATGAAAACAGGTAGCACACACCTGTCGTAATTGTGTGACCAGATGCAAAGTTGTTTTTTTAAATTAAAAAAAAAATAAATCTCCTGGCCAGCTGCTCTCCTCCCAGCCAGTGGCCCCTAGACAACTGCCTTGGTCACTTAGTGCTGGATGCAGCTCTGATCATACACATGCAAGGCACATGCATGCAAGGTGGTAGCAATTAATTTGATTCCATCATTGCTCATGTTGCACTTGTGTACTCATATCTCATATATGTATCACCATTTACTTCATTTACCTCACTTACTGGATGGCGCAGTGGTGTAGTGGTAGCTTTGTCACCTCACAGCAAAAGATTCTCTGGTTCAATTCTCGGCTGGTGTGTCTTCTGTGCAGAGTCTACTTGTCCTCCCTGCATTCATGAGGGTTTCTTCTGGGTGCTCCAGTTTCCTCTCACATTACAAAGACATGCATCAGGAACATTTCTCCCTAGGCCTCTGCTGAAAATTAGCTTAATTTCAAGTCGGACTTTCCCAGTTAACAAATGTTAAATGAATAAAAATAAGTAAATTCATAATCCATGTCATTGATGTGAGTATGCGTGATGAACCTTCTTTCAGTTTGGATCATGTTATTCCATTGTTTGTCACACACATATACACTGTATACCTAAGGACCCATCTGTGTTGCCTCTGAAATGGCATATGCCTTTGTGTTGTGTATCCTTATTTGTTTCTTACACAGCCACATTAATATTGTAACCTTGTTTGCTTTTTGCTTACAGCGTTAAAGGTTCTAGTCTGCCCTCAACTTGTCTGCTTCTTCATTTATTCAACCTACACATGCAGTACTGACAGCCTAGTGGATGACTGCATTTGATATCCATTGGGTACTGCAGTGATGGTACTCCCCATTTATTGTTGTCCAACACATACCTACCATTGGTCATATTCATTTTGGTATGACTGCCACACAGTTTACAACATTTCAGCAATGATGTACGCATTGGTACATATATATTTTCATGCTGCACCATGTCTACTATGTATTCCTACCCTGCTTGTTAATTTTCTTTCATCCACATTCTATAGTCTGTACATGTGGTGTCTGTGTACCTTACCTCTCCTTTATGTGTATTTCTGACCTCTTGTCTCATGTCTTGCAATATTTTTTATAGATTTATAATTGCACTTCTACCCTCCTCTACTTTCTATGTCTTTTCCATTCCTTCTAATCACCCCAAAGAAATGGAGTCTATTGTTGCCCATGTCTCTCTGACTCTCCCTCTGAGATTTCTAGCCCATCATATTTCTTGTGTGTCCCTCTTCTTCCCCCTTACCCCACATCTGCTTTTCTATCATCCTATTCCCTTAGGTGTATCTGCTACGTATGTTCCCCACACATGTCCTGCATCCATTGTTAACTGCTGTTAGCCATGGCAAAGTGGCTGTGCATGCCCTTTGCCTTATTTAATTATATTTCTTTTTTTATTAGAAATTTTATAGATCACATTGGATTTGGAAATTATGATGTATGCATTTGTAGATGTCCATCTATGAATTACTTCACTTTCCAAAATTGTTTATGGATATTTCCCACTTTTCAGACATAATGACTGATGCATATTTCTCTTCCTTCAATATTTTTCATAAAGTTCCTTTGAGCTTGTATAATCTCTGAATGCACATACCTATTTTACTTTATGAACTCATTTTTTTTGGCATACAACTTTGACATGACTGCTTGTGGTCGTGCTGATGTTGCTGGTTATGTTTGCTTTGTGCTAAGTTATTCTCTGCAGACTGAGGCATATTTGCATATTACTTGGTTAGCCACAATTTTTTTTATCATAATTTGGCACATAACACCAAATTCCATGAACTTTATCTGGATCTTTATCAATTTGGTATTGGCTTTTGGTATCACCAATCAAAAACTGATATAGAAAATGATGAGGGAACAGGGATTTTAGTTAAAATTTTGTTAACATATTTTACCATGGTAACTGTGTACAGCTTAATATAATAGCTAAAGGACAAATTAAATGATACACAAAATAAAATAAATAAAAAGAGAATTGTATATACCAGTGGCAATTTTAAAATGGTAGAACAGACCAGTATGAATTTTAAAAATGTAAAGGTTAAAACTTATTGTTCATCTTTATTTGCTGGTATTTTTTATTACTGTCATTGAGTTATCAAATCTTACTGAACTGGAAGAAAATGGATGAAGACATAAGAATGGAGAACCTAGAGATAAATAATTTAAACTAATGCTATTATATAAGTCAGAGAAGTAATAAAATCAGCATGGAGATAAGAGAGGCACACCTTCAAAAAATAAGGCATTACAGTTATCTCCAAATAGTTGCCTCTTATGACTCTAAAGCGAGACCCATATATGAGTAATTCAAATTTAAGACTGATAGAATAATTAATGCCCTTCTATAATGTGAATGGCACTTAGAAAACATAACTAATACAGTAGCCTATAGGTATAGAAATTACATACTTGATATTTCTTTTACTGATCCCTAGCATTCCTTCTTAACCAGAGTGCTCACCAGGTGCCACTTCTCAGTGTGGTGGCATGTATAAGTAACAGAGTTTTGTGCTAGAAAAAATATTTTTAGGGGAACTGAGATATTCAATATGAGAACTCTATTTCTAAATCCTCATTCTCAAAGCATACTATCTGTAAGAGCACTCTACCTCAGTGGAAAAGTAAATACATTGATCTCCTTTCTGCTGAGATGGTACAACTTTGGAGCTACAATAATTAGTGACCTGTAGTGGGGGCAGACTGCACATATATGAGTTACAGTGGCGAAGATCCTCTTACTTCTTTCTGTAGTGGCTTGTGGAGGTAGCAAGACAGTATGAACAGTTACATCAAGCTCAAACAGCTGGGCTGAAAGAAATGAATCAGATTCCAAATACACCCACTGAAAGTCATGAGGATAAAATGCTGGCTAAATGTATGACTACAATTTTTACATCTTTTATGGAGTGCTTAGAAATGTGTTTACAATGCATGCATATTTCTGACTGTATTAGAAACACATTTAATTTAGTAAATGAAAAGTCACTGACTGGTGATTGTGATTTTGCCAGGTGAGTTGATATAGAATGTTCATCTAGTGAGAATCACACTGAGCAATCATTAACCAGAAAATAGTATTGGAATATCAAGTCTATCACAGGTGAATGAAAGCTTTAGATACAAAAATCAGAAGGTTGCCATGGTACACATTTGACTACTTAAAGGAATATATTATAAAAAAAAAATCTCTTTTGAGTGAGATCAAGTTATCATCCTTTAAGGGTATTTTGTTAATGAATAGAAGAAGAAAGACATTTCTAATAGTTTGCACTGAAACATCTGGTTCAATTAATAGTGCACAAAAATTAACTGTTATTAAACTTAAAAAAATTAAGAATTCCATTTCTGAAATGAATTGGAATTTCAGCTAAAAGAATCCTTGAACATATATGTGCTAAATCTCATAGAACACTTTTTTTATCTTAAATGTATATAGTAGGGGCATGTTACTGAAGGATGCTCACTTTGTGAGAGTAGAAGACAACACCAATTAATAAACACCAAAATATAAATAAAAATGTTACGGAGACATATTGATGATTTCTATGCCTTAATGCGTATTGTGAGTGCTCTGTTAAGCATTAGAGAAGCTGTTCAAACTTGCAAGTTACAAGAAAAGGTTAAATTAATTAACAATTAATTAAATTAATTAATTAATTTAATTATTAATTAATTAAATTAATTAAGGTTTAATTAAGTTAAATTCACTTACAAGAAAGGGTGGATTTGTGCAGATGACTTTAAGATTATTGGTTATATTAATATTGTTTGCAAAATTATTTGTAATTTTGTATCCCATAGTTGACACAGCAGTGATGAATTTAGTTAACTCATGTGAATGATGCATAAATGAAATAGTATCTGGTTAAATGTTATTGCTTTAGTACTTGTTGAAGGCAGTATACTGAGATTGCAGGGGTTAAGTTACAAGTTTGCACTGTGATGAGGACAAAGGTCTGAATTTTTGATGCAGTGAGGTTTAAGGATATTCTGGAGTTCGAGCTAGCATTAGTAATTAGGTTTAATAATTAGGATTAGGCTTTGGACTCAAATTATACATTATAGGTTCATATATCTCACTGGCAAGTCCACAACCATGTTTGTTTGTGTGCATGTTTGCAAGATTGTGTAATGATTATGATATATAATAATATGTATATATATATATATATATATATATATATATATATATATATATATATATACATAGACTCTTTACAAGCCTAGCCAATAATACCGAGGAAATGACAATATTATATCTTAATGCCCCACTCCCCAGACACCCTAATACTGGGTGATTTTAACTACCCTGCCATTAACTGGGAAAACTACTCATGTCCCAACACCTTTGCGCAACGGTTCTTGGAATTCATAAATTCCAACGCCCTGGATCAACTAATCCATAGTCCCACCAGGGGCTCCAATATCCTAGACCTGGTCATTACCAACATGGCAAATTGATGCTCCATACCTATGGTCACCCCCTCGTTAGTCAGGTCTGACCATAAGTTAATCACCCTTAACATCCACATCCCACCCCACCCCCAGTAAAGAAACCACCATAAAAAACTTCTCCAAAGCCAACTTCATGCTACTCAAGTCAGAAGTGACAAACTTCATGACACCCATGCAGACGGGAACTGAAAGTTCAACTGCTGAATCCTACACTAAGGCACTGTACGAGCACATCCACTCATGCATGAATCGTGCCATCCCAAATAGAACCAAAATGCTCTCATCCAAAAAATGGAAGCCAATCTGATGGTCCCCTGCCATAAACAAACTTTACAACAAAAGGAAGAAACTTTTGCAGAAAAGAGGAAAATCCCAGGATGCAAAAAACTCCCTTACTAGCCTCAGTAAGAAACTGAGATGCCTCATAAAATCCTCCAAAGCTAGTTATGAAAATAAAATTGCCAAAGATTCCAAAGACAACCACAAAGCATTCTATAACTATGTCAAGAATCTAAATGGCAATGCTCAGATCTGCTCTGAGCTAAAACAGAATAGCAATAAATATACTGATTCAAAGGATATTGCCAATATCCTGGCAGATCGATTCAGTGCCAACTTCACCCCCCTTTCACCCCCTAAATGGCCCATCTCAATACCGGAAGATTGCCAAATTCCAGTAATTAACGGCCACACAGGTACAAAACGCACTCTCTAAAGCCAAGAATACAGCATCCATGGGACCAGATGACATCCTGGGCTGTGTACTACATGAACTACAATATGAACTGGCACCTCACCTAAGTGTCATGTTTAATCTTAGCCTCACCTCAGGTTTCGTGCCCACTGAGTGGTGCAGAGCTACAGTTATCTCAGTCCACAAGGGGGGATCCACCTTGGATCCCGGAATCTACCGTCCCATCAGTCTGACAAGCCTTATCTGCAAGGCCATGGAGTGTATTATCATGGAACTTATAAACAAAGACATTGGCAACCTTCAAACACTGGACCCCACCCAGTTTGGGTTTGTGAAGGGCCGATCTTGTCTCCTGAACCTGATTGACTTCTTTGAATCAGTCTCCAGAGCCATGGACAAGGGTAAGGTGGTCCACACAGCCTATCTAGACCTTGCCAAGGCCTTTGACACCATCCCCCACTCTGGAATCATAGATAAACTTACTAAGTTGGGTATTAATCCCTATGTCACCCAATGGGTTGCTAAATGGCTTACTGATAGAACCCACACTGTAAAAGTAGCCAACTCCAAATCCATCTCCAGACAAGTGACAAGTGGAGTACCTCAGGGTTCAGTCCTGGGGCCGCTCTTTTTTGGCATCTACTTCTCTGAAGTACAGGTCAACACTAAGGGACTCTGGCTAACGAAGTTTGCAGATGACTGCAAACTGGGAGCCATTATTGAATCCCCAAATGATGTAGATACTTTACAAAAGGGCCTTACAGAAACAGATGCTTGGTGCCGGAGCCATGGGCTCAAGCTCAATGCCAAGAAATGTATTGTTATCCCCTTTGGGAAAAAACATGTATCCATGAATTACCATATAGGTGGCAGTACACTAAACACAGAAAGTGTGATAAGAGACTTAGGGACACAGGTGGACAGTGGTCTCACCTTCGATAACCACATCGCCACAACAGTCAGGAAATCCTTCTATGTGGCACACCTCATCACGAAGGGCTTTTCATCCAGTAAAAGGAGGTCATTGTCCCACTGTACTCATCCCTCATTAGACCCATTATAGAATACAATGCCCCATTTGGTATGTACCTCTCAAGACATCTGCAACAACTGGAAAGGCCTCAGAAATACCTCACTAAAAGAATCACAGGCCTAAAGCAGATGCCCTATGCTGACCGCCTTAAAACTCCAGCTATACTCTGTCGCATATCGTCTACTCAGAGGCGATCTCTGCTTAACATACAAGGCCATGTCAAACCCAGAGCTGTTGGACATGCTACACTTAAAGAAATCCCAATCCCTCAGAGCTACACGCTCCAGGGATCTAAACCTTGTCATCACAATAAACAGAACATGCTGGAGGGATAGGTTCCTGACCCAGAGACTCCCCAGACTCTGGAATAGATTGCCCATACATGTCAAGCAGAGTGCCCCTTTGGACCTCTTCAAGAGGAACCTTGACGATTGGATGGGAGAAAGGAAATTCACCCCAGGGATCACGTCAGTCGCCCTGCTAGACAGGGGTCCAGGAAAGTAAATAATGTGGGAAGAAATAGCCAGGGAATTGTTATGGCTAGGCTTGTATAGGCCCTAGGGCTTATAGCCTAGTACCAACCTATGAACCTATGAACCTATGAAGGGGTAGTATCAGGGTAGTGGGTCTTTGGGTGTTGGAGCCCTGAACCATTTTACAGATGGCCTCTGTCCATAAGGGATATGTACCCTGGGAGTGAATTTACAGCCCCCATCCATAGATTCAACTTCTTTTTGAAGAGAGTGAGGGATGGGTGTTGTTTTACGAACATGGAAAGTTTATTCCATAGATGAGGTTGCCTTTGGAATATGAATCTCTCTCTCCAACAAGTTCTGTCACAAATAAGATTTAGGACCATGGAATGCATAACCCTCGAATAGTTTTTCTTGTGAATATGTAACATTTTCATCAGGGCTGGATCAGGGAATGCCTTGTGGGTCAGGCATAAGTCCCCACTCCCCATGATATGAGATGGAGTAAAAAACACAAAAGAAAGGAGAACCAGTACCTTAGACATGATACCGAACAGCCAAAGACCAAACAAAAGTAGGTACTGTATGAGACAATAGGCAGCAGCTCACTACAACCAGACTAAAAATCCAAGAGATTTATTGAGGTATCCACAAAAAACACAAAAATAACTCCACTAAATCCAGACAGAATAAAGGCCTTTAGTCAGTCTGCATAATACATTTGTCTTACACTTTGTATTTTTTTACTGAGACACCTCTGTGGCATCTCCAGCTGGTGTAAGTTCCTGGTTAGGTAGATGCAGAAGGTAGCATAGCACTCAATTTTGGGCCTGATGAGGGCCAAGTACAATGGCACTATGAATTCCTTTGATCTTGATGCCATGCCTTTACTTATAAGTTGAGCCACACAGAAGGATTTCCTCACTACCATAGCTGCCTGGTTGTCAAAATGTAGGTTACTATCTTTCTCTGTTCCTAGGTTCCTCATCACTGGGTCTAGATTTAGGGGTGTGCTATCGATATTATAACTTGCAGGGATATCTGATTTACTGAATGGTATGATTACACATTTTTTAGCATCTAGTCTCAGCACATGGTTTTGGCAGCACTCATTTATCATTTTTAGGCCTGTTTGTAGAATGTTAACATCATTTGGGTATTCAGTGATTGCTCACAGCTTATAGTCATCTGCGAACTTGGTGAGCCAGAGGCCTCCAACACTGACCTTCATTTCAGAGTAGTGTATACTAAACAGCATGGGGTCCCAACACTGATCCCTTTGGGACACCACTATTAACAGGTTTCTTATTGGAAATGGATTCACCTATCTGGACAAGTCCTGTCAGTGAGTCAGTTGGCTATACATCTGACAATGTAGGGGTTTATGCCTAACTCAGTAAGTTTATCTGTGATCTCTGGGTGGGGGGATCATTTCATAAGCTCCGGCCAGGTCTAGCTAAGCAGTGTATACTGTTTTACCCTCATCCATGGCACTGGTGATTTTCTTGAAGAAGTCCACCAGAATGATCAGGCAATACCATCCACTGACAAAGCCAGATTGGGTCTGGTCCAGTGTTTGGAGAGTTCCTATGTCATTACTGATCAGGTTCATGATAATTCTCTCCATGGCCTTGCAGATAAGACTCATCAAGCTTATGGGTCTCTAGCTCCGTGGGTGAGCTGATGGGACCCCTTGTGAATTGGGATGACTGTTGCAGTCATCCACTCCTCTGGACAAAGCCTGTCCAGAGGCTGTGGTTAAAGAGTGGCCCTGATAGATTCTGTTTTAAGCTATTTAAGAAACATCCTGGAATGTTGTTGGGACCCATTGAGGCTATGTTTCTGGTTTAGTGAGCACATTAAGGACCTGTTCTCTCAAATGACTGGTTGTTGGATGGTTGTAGGTCTTTCTTTGGATGTGGCAGGTGATGGTGGGGGATTGAACTGAGCTTGTTGGTCAACAGGTTTGCTACAGTTTCAGGCTGGGTGCAAGTGCTGAGATTCATGATTAACTTGACCCATTGATGAGCATTTCTCCTGAGGTTGCGAACATAATTAAAAGAAAAGCCTTATAGTTAACTTTCAGATGGGAGGCTATTTTTGCCTCAGAGTTTGCTTTGGCAGAATTGACCAGCTCTCTTCTTTGTTTGTTTAGACTGGTGAGTGTTTTTTTACTCTGTTTTATCTGTTCCTTCTTGGATTTTGAGAGGATTTTTTCCTTTTGTTGAATAGCCCATTTATGCTAAGGATTCACCAGGGTGCTTTATTTTTGCCAGTAATCATAAATTTAACTTGGACAGGTACTGCATTCTCTATGCATCTATGAATGTGGTTGTACAGTTTTTTTTCTGAAAAGCTCAGAGTAGTTCTTAATATCATCTGGGTTTGGAGGGGCTTGGAAGTTTAATAAGCTGTCACTTAGTTTGAAGTAATTGGCCTTAGCAAAGTTCTTAACAGGTTTAGTGTTTGATTGGGGTTCTAAGTTAGTTTTAATACTAAAGGAGATCATTTTGTGCTCAGATATTACGAGGGAGTAGTTATTGCATGGGAGGGAGCACCATCTTCCCATGTTTGTGAGCACTAGGTCTAGAATATTTGTACCTCTAGTTGGGAGCTAACTAGTTGCTCCAGGTTATTTGCACTGACAAAGTCCAAAAACCTCTGAGCAAGTGAATTATGGGTTGTATGTCTCCCAGCTTATGGAAGAGTAGGTGAAGTCACCCATAAGAATGGTGTTAGGCTGAATGTTAAGAGATTCCAGTAGATTTAGGTAGACGGTATGGTCCTCATGTTAGAGGATCTGTAGCTATTGTAGTAGGGATATGGTTGGGAGTCACACCTATGGTTAGATGGGTGTGGAGCAGCTCAAGCGAGTCATGTTGTTGGGCAAGTCTACCAGTGTACTTGTCCTTTATGAACATTGAGACACATACTCCCATTGTTTTATCCTGAGTAAGGGGGATTGAAATATATGAAAGACATTGTAGCCTTTGAAAGCTGGAGTGATTTTCATGGCAGTGGACAATGTTTCCATGATTACACATATGTCTATGTTCTCCAGGGTTAGGAGTGCTTCCAGGGAGTGCAGTTTTTTATTTAAACTCCTAGCAGTGAGCACTGTGTTTGTCTATTCTAAAGTTAAATATCTGTCAATGAATATGAGGTAGTTACTGCACTTCCTCAGGATGTCCATATCCATCAGGCCAGAAACAGAGATGACAGGGAAGTGCCTATTCATTATACTATATCCTTATTAGATGAGAAGGAGTAGGGGAGAGTCACTTAAAGGACTAAGTGAGAGTGTTTAATAGCATACTATTAGATGACCTGCTGTTGTACTGCCCTCTGTGCAAACTAGCAGCTCTTTCAGAAGCTATAAAAAGTGGAAGATTATGGAGGGCATATCTTATACTGGATTTTAAAATGGAGAGGTTTTCTCATATACAAGGCATGGGTAACTATGTTTGTGCAATGAGCAAATGCGAGGCTTTTATACCAGCAGGATGAAAGACTTTTACACAGTTAAGCCCTCAGTCCAATCAGATAAACACACAATAAGGGCAGATCTTGCCTGCTGAACCTGATTGACTTCTTTGAGACTGTTCCCAAGGCCCTGGATGAAGGAAAGTCAGTACATAACAGCTTACCTTGACTTGGCCAAGGCTTTTGACACAATTCCCCACTTGGGTATTATAAAAAAGCTAAAACAACTTGGCGTACATACCTATCTAATCAGGTGGGTGGCAACTGGCTCACCAACAGGAACCTCAAGGTCAAAATAGGTGTCTCCATCTCCGATAGCAGACCTGTCACTAATGAAGTTCCCCAGGGATCTGTACTGGGACCCCTATTGTTTGGCATCTACTTCTCAGAGGTTCAGACAAAGAAAAAAGGCCTGTGGCTGACCAAGTTTGCAGATGACTGTAAATTGAGTGCTGTCATTGACTCTCCAAATGACGTTAACATACTGCAAGAGGGTCTCACAGCAACTAATAACTAGTGCCAAAGAAATGGCATCAAGCTAAATACAAAAAAATTTATCATCATACCATTCCTCAAAAATACATCCCCTACTGATTACCACATCAATGGCAATGCCCTAAGCACACAACCTGTGGTGAGAGACCTGGATTCTCAGGTTGATAACAATCTCACATTTGACCATCATGTAGCGGCAGTGGTCAGAAAAGCCTTTTACTTTGTTCATCTCATAAGTAAAGGGACTACATCCAGAAAAAAGCAGGTTATTACCTCTCTATATCCCTCTCTCATTAGACCAATAATTGAGTATAATGGCCAGTTTGGTATGTACCTCTCCTAACATCTGCACCAACTGGAAAGGGCACAGCAATACTGCACAAAGAAAATCCATATCCTCCATCACCTGTCCTATGAAGACAGGCTGAATTCACTATCACTCTACTCGGTATCATACAGATTGCTCAGAGGTGATCTGTGTCTCCCCTACAAGGCAATCACGGACCCTGCCATACTATATGTGCTCCATATCTGTAAGTATATCTCCTCTCACATTAGCTGCTTGAAAAGGCTGAATCTAATATGCAACATCAGCAAGACCTGCTGGAGAGACAGGTTTGTCTCCCAGAGGCTGCCCTGTCTCTGGAATGGACTTCCCATACATGTCAAACAGACTACCTTGCTGACCTTCTTCAAGCTCAACCTTGATGAGTGGATGGGAAACCATAAATTTGTCCCAGGGGTTCCACCTGTGTCCCTCACTGACAGGGGTGACAGGTGCTGACTGAGGTTTCTTTTTGGTGATAAACTCTAAGCTTGTAAGGGCCCCAGGGCCGTTAGCCTAGTAACCTTCTCTTATCCTATGATCCTATGATAAGCCTTCCATTAGCAGTTCCCAGCTCAAATGGGTTGAATCAGAACTCTGTTCCCATGAGATTGCAGAAAAACCCTCTTAATATACAACAAAGTGGTTGTGGGTTCAAGTGGACTAACAAATGGTTTACAACAAAAGCAGAATGCCTGCAATATCAGGAATCCTTGGAAATAAGTTCACAAATCCTGAGAACTGTTCACAAAT